>NC_138775.1:13981833-14254163 GCF_965119305.1 Pelophylax lessonae
TTCATATAAAAAGATGTGAAAAATATTATTTTTGCAAAATTGACGCTCTTTTTTTGTTTATAGCGCATGATCAAAAAGTCGCACAGGTGATCAAATACCACCAAAAGAAAGCTCTGTTTGTGAGAAAAAAAGGACGTCAAATTCGTTTATGTACAGCGTCGCACGACCGCGCAAATGTCAGTTTAAAGTAACGCAGTGCCGAATCGCAAAAAATGGCCTGGTCATTAAGGGGGAAAATCCTTCCAGTCCAGACGGGGTTAAACACACATCCAAATATATCCTTAAGCTGGATACACACTATCCAACTTTTGTGGTTAGATTTCCTTCAGATTTACCTTTTCTTTGTAGTGCAAGGGCCTGCCAGATTGCATACAGATTGAAAGTGTTTAGGTCTGACCTTGTATTATATGGTTTTGGTAAATCTAAAGAAAGTCTTATAGTGTGTATGGCCCATTACATTACATAAGTGGTGAATCTGACATTCAGCAAACATTCTCTGCAAGTTAACCGCTTTACCACCGCCCACAGTAATATTACTGCGTCAGAGTGGCTCGTTATCGTCTGACGACGTAGTACTACGTCGTCAGACACTCCCCCTTCTGGGCGGCGCTTGCGCGCCGCCGGAGGCTCGCTCCCGCTGTTTTCATTCACAGCGGGAGTCGGGCCAGGGGAGGAGCAGCGGCGATCGCCGCTGCTCTGCCCCGATCGCCGGGGATCTAGTGTGGAGATCCGCCCGCCTGTGTAAACGCAAGCGGGCGGATCTCCTCAGTGACAGGGAGTGACAGATCGGAGTGTTCAGCATAGCTGGACATCCGATCTGTCCATGACTCACTCAGTCACCTCCCCCCCTACACGTCAGTAAGCACCAGGCATACATTAACCCCTCCCTCTCCAATAAAATTAACCCCTTCCCTGCCAGTGTCATTTTTACAGTAACAGTGCATATTTATAGCACTGATTACTGCAGTAATGTCACTGGTACCCCCAAAAGTGTCAAAAATGTCAGTCAAGGGTCCGATCTGTCCGCCGCAATGTCGCAGTCCCGCAAAAAAAATCGCAGATCGCCGCCATTACGCGTTAAAAAAAAAAACACCAAAAATGACAGAAATCTTTCCCTTAGTTAGTAAACGCAATAACTTTTGCGCAAACCAATCAAAATACGCTTATTGCGATTTTTTTTACCAAACATAGGTAGCAGAAAACAAATTGGCCAAAAATTTTTAAAAAAATTGGTTTTTACATCTTTTTTGGGGGGGAATTTCATATAAAAAAATGTTAAAAATATTGTTATTTTTTCAAAATAAACGCTCTTTTTTTGTTTATAGCGCAAAAAGTAAAAATCGCACAGGTGATCAAATACCACCAAAAGAAAGCTCTGTTTGTGGGAAAAAAAGGACGTAAATTTGGTTTGGGTACGGCGTCGCACGACCGCGCAATTGTCAGTTGAAGTCGCACAGCGCCGAATCGCAAAAAGTGGCCTGGTCGGAAGACAGCAAAATCCTCCGGTGGTAAAGTGGTTAAACCTTGCAGGTCAATGTGCTTTTAAATGACAGCGATTGATTCTCCACCAGAGAACGTTTGGTGAAAGTCAACTTCTCCGCTTTGTAAATAGACCCCTTAGTTGCAGTTAGAAGAAATCGTACAGCGCAAGCTTCGCACAAAAAAGTTTTTCTACTTGAGATCAGAGGCTTTGTAATGTCACTCTTTGACTTATCGCACTGAATCCAAAATCTGGCGGATATATAGGAAGCTGCATGTTGTGTTAATGATTCACTGTTGACTTCTTCCTGCAGATAAAGAGGAGAAACAGGAAGCCATGTTACAGAAGTTTCACTATTTCCAGCATCTGGCCGAGCTCTATCATGCCTACCACTCCATACAGAGATATACAGTTGAGTATCTGACTATAATAAAAAAAACAAAGGGGACCTGTGATTGACCCAAAGCCCCCCCTCCCCCTCCAAGTCCCTTATTTCCTTGCCATGTTCTGCCCTTATTATGCATCAGAAAATGTGTATGTTTGTTTTGCAGTGTTGTTTTTAAGGTAAGTAAAGTAAGACCGCATTCACACTAGTCCGACTTGGACCGCGACTTGTCAGCCTGACAAGTCGCGCTCCTCACGCTCCCATTGTGCGGTACAGGACCCGTTCTAATAGGAGCGACACAAGTCGCTCCGACTTAGAAAAAGGGTCCTGTACTACTTCAGGGCGACCTGGAGGCGACTTGCATAGACATTCATTTTATGAAGTCCGTGCAAGTCGCACCGAAGTCGCGCTGCACGCAACTTCACAGGTCGCCCCCTAAGTCGGAGCGACGTAGTGTGAACCGAGACTTAAATGGCATTGTTGGAAAAAAAAAAGAAAAAAAAAAACACGTCTCTAGTTCAACCAATAGAAAAATAAATAGAAAACCTCAATATACACAATCATATACCCACTGCTAATCCAGAGGAAGGCAAAAAAAAACAATAATGCACGATCGTGTTTGCTCCAGCGGGGGAAAACATTCCTACCTGATCCCCCCCCCCCCAGGAGGCAATCGGGTATTCCCTGGATCAACTACCCAGTGTTGCCAACCTACCAGATTGTAAATTTACAGACACAACACCCAAAATTTACTGGCACAGCTGAGTTTTTACTGGCATTCCCAAAAGTTACAAAATACAATTTTAAGTGCAAAATTCAGTATTTAGGCTACAAACATGTACAATTTCCAATTAACAATGTGATTTAACCACTTGCCGACCGCTCACGTTGAGGGTACTGCGGCAAAGTGGCTCGTTATCGTCTGGCGACGTAGACCTACGTCACCCCTCTCTCTCCCCTCTCCCCCCTCTCGGTGGCGCACGTGCGCCGCCGGAGGCTCGCTCCCGCTGTATTCAGTCACAGCGGGAGTCGGGCCAGGGGAGGAGAGGCGGTGATCACCGCCGCTCTTCCCCGATCGTCGGGGATCGAGTGAGGAAATCCGTCCCCTTGTGTAAACAAAGCAGGTGGATCTCCTATGTGACAGACAGTCACAGATTACAGGATTCAGCATAGCTGAACCTGCGATCTGTCCCTGTGTCACACAATCCCCTCCCCCCACACACGTCAGTAAGCACCAGGCATACATTTAACCCCTTGATCACCAATAAAGTTAAACCCTTCCCTGCCAGTGTCATTATTACAGTAACAGTGCATATTTATAGCACTGATTACTGTTGTAATGTCACTGGTCCCCCCAAAAGTGTCAAAAATGTGAGTTAGGGGTCCGATCTGTCCGCCGCAATGTCGCAGTCCCGCCTAAAAAAAAACGAAGATCGCCGCCATTACTAGTAAAAAAAAAATAAACAATAAAAATGACAAATCTTTCCCGTAGTTAGTAAACGCGATAACTTTGACGCAAACCAATCAAAATACGCTTATTGTGATTTTTCTTTTACCAAAAATATGTAGCAGAAAACAAATTGGCCTAAAATGTTAAATTTTGATTTTTACATTTTTTTTGGGGATTGTTCTATATCAGAATGTAAAAATATTGTTTTTTTTTTTTTCAAAATTGTTGCTCTTTTTTTAAAAAATTAAAAATCGCACAGGTGATCAAATACCACCAAAAGAAAGCTCTATTTGTGGGGGAAAAAAGGGAATAAATTGAATTTGGGTGCATCGTCGCACGACCGCGCAATTGTCCGTTAAAGTAACGCAGTGCTGAATCGCAAAATATAGCCTGGTTAGGAATGGGGTAAAATCTTCCGGTCTTAAATCGTTTAAAAATGCGCTCATTGAGAATTTTTTTGTCAAAGACATGTAGCTAAATACATTTTGGCCTAAATATATGACAAAAAATGAATATATTGGATATTATTTAACTGTCAAAGTAGAAAATGTCAATTTTTTTGCAAAATTTTCGCTATTTTTTTATTAATATCGCAAAAAATGAAAAGCGCAGAGGTGATCAAATACCACCAAAAGGAAGCTCTGTTTGTGGGAAAAAAAGGACGTAAATTGCGTTTGGGTACAGGGTTGCATGACCGCGCAATTGTCAGTTAAAGTCACGCAGTGCCAAGTTGCAAAAAGTGGCCTGGACGTAAAGCAGGAAAATCCCCCGGTGGTAAAGTGGTTATTAACCACTTTACAACCGGAGGATTTTGCTGTCTTACGTCCAGACCACTTTTTGTGCTTCGGCACTGTGCGACTTTAACTGACAATTGTGCGGTCATGCAATGTGGTACCCAAACAAAATTTACGTCCTTTTTTTCCCACAAACAGAGCTTTCTTTTGGTGGTATTTGATCACCTCTGCGCTTTTTATTTTTTGCGATATTAATAAAAAAAGAGCGAAAATTTTGCAAAAAAATGAAATTTTCAACTTTGTCTTTTAAAAAATATCCAATATACTCAATTTATGTCATATTTTTTGGCCAAAATATATTTAGCTACATGTCTTTGACAAAAAAAAATTCAATGAGCGTATTTTTATTGGTTTGCGCAAAAGTTATAGCGTCTACAAACTATGGTGTAAATACTGAAATTTTACGCAGCTTTAATTTCTGACTGCCTATCTCAATTCATGAAGTGCTAAAATGGCAGGGCAGTACAAGACCCCCCCAAATTACCACTTTTTGGAAAGTAGACATCCTAAGGAATGTTCTGAGATGCATGTTGAGCTCATTGAATATTTAATTTTTTTGTCACAGGTGTTTGAAAAATGAATAAAAAAAAAAAAATTTTTTTTTTTAACACAAAGTTGTCACTAAAAGATAAATTTCTCACACATGCCATGGGTATATGTGTAATTACACCCCAAAATATATTCTGCTGCTTCTCCTGAGTACAGGGATACCACATATGTGAGACTTTTTGGGAGCCTAGCTGTGTACGGGACCCCGAAAATCAATCTCCATCTTTAGGTTTTCTAATGGCGTAAATTGCTGATTTTACTCCTCACTACCCATCACAGTTTCGGAGGCCCTGAAATTTCAAGATAGCACAAAACCCCCCAAATGACCCCATTTTGCAAAGTAGACACCCCAAGCTATTTGCTGAGAGGCATGGTGAGTCCATGGAATATTTTATATTTTGCCACAAGTTTTGGGAAAATTACAATTTTTTTTTTTTTTTTTTTTTAACACAAAGTTGTCACTAAAAGATAAATTTCTCACACATGACATGGGTATATGTGGAATGACACCCCAAAATACATTCTGCCGCTTCTCCTCAGTATGGGGATACCCCATGTGTGAGACTTTTTGGGAGCCTAGCTGTGTACGGGACCCCGAAAATGAATCTCCATCTTTAGGTTTTCTAATGGCGTAAATTGTTGATTTCACTCCTGACTACCCATCACAGTTTCGGAGGCCCTGAAATTTCAACATAGCACAAAACCCCCCCAAATGACCCCATTTTGCAAAGTAGACACCCCAAGCTATTTGCTGAGAGGCATGGTGAGTCCATGGAATATTTTATATTTTGCCACAAGTTCCGGGAAATATATTATTATTATTTTTTTTTTTGTTTTTTTACACAAAGTTGTCACTAAATGATATATTGCTCACACATGCCATGGGTATATGTGAAATGACACCCCAAAATACATTCTGCTGCTTCTCCTGAGTACAGGGATACCACATGTGTGAGACTTTTTTGCAGTCTAGCCGAGTACAGGTCCTCGAAAGCCAACCCCCACTTTCAGGCTTTCCAAGGGCGTAAATTGTTGATTTCACTCCTGACTACCTATCACAGTTTCGGAGGCCATGAAATGCCAAGACAGCACAACCCCCCTCCAAATGACCCCTTTTCGGAAAGTAGACACCCTAAGCTATTTGCAGAGAGGCATGTTGGGTGTTTTGCAGATCTCACTTTTTGTCACAAAGTTTTGGAATTTGAAAAAAGAGGAAAAAAAATGCATTTTCCTGTTTTTTCTTCATTTTCCAAAAAAAATGAGAGATGCAAAATACTCACCATGCCTCTCAGCAAATAGATTAGAGTGTCTACTTTGCAAAATGAGGTCATTTTGGGGGGTTTTGTGCCATCTTGGCGTTTCATGGCCTTCAAAAGTGTGATAGGTAGTAAGGAGTGAGATCAACAATTTACGCCCTTAGAAAGCCTGAAGGTGGGGAGTGGTTTTCCGGGTCCTGTACGCGGCTAGACTGCAAAAAAGTCTCACACATGGGGTATCCTTGTACTCAGGAGAAGCAGCAGAATGTATTTTGGGGTGTCATTTCACATATACCCATGGCATGTGTGAGCATTATATCATTTACTGACAACTTTGTGTAAAAAAAAAAAAAAAAAAAAAAAATAATAATTTTCCTGAAACTTGTGGCAAAATATAAAATATTCCATGGACTCATCATGCCTCTCATCTAATAGCTTGGAGTGTCTACTTTGCAAAATGGGGTCATTTGGGGGGGTTTTGTTCCATTTTGGCATTTCATGGCCTTCAAAAGTGTGATAGGTAGTAAGGAGTGAGATCAACAATTTACGCCCTTAGAAAGCCTGAAGGTGGGGAGTGGTTTTCCGGGTCCTGTACGCGGCTAGACTGCAAAAAAGTCTCACACATGGGGTATCCTTGTACTCAGGAGAAGCAGCAGAATGTATTTTGGGGTGTCATTTCACATATACCCATGGCTTGTGTGAGCATTATATCATTTACTGACAACTTTGTGTAAAAAAAAAAAAAAAAAAAAAAAATAATAATTTTCCTGAAACTTGTGGCAAAATATAACATATTCCATGGACTCATCATGCCTCTCATCTAATAGCTTGGAGTGTCTACTTTGCAAAATGGGGTCATTTGGGGGGGTTTTGTGCCATTTTGGCATTTCATGGCCTTCAAAAGTGTGATAGGTAGTAAGGAGTGAGATCAACAATTTACGCCCTTAGAAAGCCAGAAGGTGCGGATTGGTTTTCCGGGTCCTGTATGCGGCTAGACTGACAAAAAGTCTCACACATGGGGTATCCCTGTACTCCGGAGAAGCAGCAGAATGTATTTTGGGGTGTCATTTCACATATACCCATGGCATGCGTGAGCAATATATTATTTAGTGACAACTTTGTGTAAAAAAAAAAAAAAAAAAAAACAAATTGTCATTTTCCTGAAACTTAGGGCAAAATATAAAATACTCCATGGACTCAATATGCCTCTCAGCAAATAGCTTTGGGTGTCTACTTTCCAAAAAGGGGTAATTTGGGGGGTGTTTGAACAGTCCTGGCATTTTATGCTCAATTTTAGCAACACATCACCCACTCTTCTAACCACTTGAAAACCAAGCCTTTTCTGTGAGTTTTTGTTTACATGAAAAAATATTTTTTTTTCACAAGAAAATTACTTTGAACCCCCAAACATTATATATTTTTTTAAAGCAGAGGCCCTACAGAACAAAATGGTGGATGTTGCAATTTTTTTTGTTACACGGTATTTGCGCACACATTTTCCAAACGCAATTTTTGCGTAAAAAAACACTTTTTTTATTTTTAATGCAGAAATACACTATATAATTCCAAATTGTTTGGTAAAATTTAAAAGATGATCTTATGCCGAGTTCATAGACACCTAACATGACATGCTTTAAAAATTGCGCACGCCCGTGCCGCGGCAACAAACTACGTACGGTTTTAAAAGCCTTTAAAAGTCTTTACAGGTTACCACTTTGGACTTACAGAGGAGGTCTACCACAACAATTACTGCCCTCGACCTGGCGTTCACGGCGATACCTCACATGCATGCTGAAATTGCGGTTTACATATGACACTAGACCAACGCTTGTGCGCGCATTTGCGCGCAAGCACGGGGGGACAGGGGGGCTTGATTTTTTTTTTTGTTTTTTTTTTTTTTTAATTTGCTTTCTTATGTTATTTTGACACCTTTTCTTTCATTTTTTTTTCTTTAATCATTTTTATTGTTATCACGGTGAATTTAAATTTCCTCTATGATAGCAATCTGTAGTGACAGGTACTCTTTTTAAAAAAAATTGGGGTCTTTTATACTCTAGATCTTTCCTCTGACCTTAACGCATCTGACCATACCAAAATTGGTGTGATAAAATACTTTCCCAATTTCCCAATGGCGCTGTTTATTTCTGGCGAAACAGAAGTTATGAAATGCTCGTAGCCTCCGGCATCTTAGGCCATAGAGATGATTGGAGCCATTCTCATCTCCAATCAGCTCTATGGTTAGATAATTGAACCACCGGCTGCACTCTCGGGTTAACCGGTGGGACAGGAGAGCCCGAGAAAAACCGTGGAAGGCAGCGGAAGGCGGCAGGAGGGGGGGGGGGGGAGTCCCCTCCCACTGCATGTAAAAGCAGTCTAGCGGCCAATTATCCGCTAGGATTGCTTTTACATGTAAGCCGACCGCTTGCTGTAAAAAACGATACCAAGATGATGCCTAAATCTGCAGGCATCATCCTGGTATAACCACTCAAAGTCCAGCAACGTACCAGTACATTGCTGGTCTTTGTTTGGCATATAGGTTTTTTTTTTTTCATGCAGCCTGTGGGCTGAACGAAAAAAAAGAGAACCTATCAGAAATCAGCACAGGAATAATGCGTAGTATTACTCATCATTAACCGCCCAAACAACCACCCACTGAATTTAATGATGGGTATACACGACACTATCCACGTATACCAAAATAGGATTTTAACTGCAGTGCTGAAATCAGAAAATCACCACAGCTGCTATCAGCAAAGGTATCCATATATGCTGAGCGCAAACGCTGTTTGTGTCAGAATATATAAAATCAATGCATGGTAGCCGACGAGTACCTGCAAGAGAAACAGGTCACAAAAGAATGAAAAAACAAACAAAGTACATTAAAAAAAAGTACATTAGGAAGAGTAGGACATATAAAATGACTGACACAACAAAAGTTTTTGGATTCTCATCATTAACCGCCCAAACAACCACCCACTGAATTTAATGATGGGTATACACAGCGCTATCCACGTATACCAAAATAGGATTTTAACTGCAGTGCTGAAATCAGAAAATCACCACAGCTGCTATCAGCAAAGGTATCCATGTATGCTGAGCGCAAACACTGTTTGTGTCAGAATATATGAAATCAATGCGTGGTAGCCGACGAGTACCTGCAAGAGAAACAGGTCACAAAAGAATGAAAAACAAACAAAGTACATTAAAAGTACATAGGAAGTGTAGAAGAACATAAAAAATGACTGAGACGACAACTATTTTTGGCTTTTATGTATTTTTTTTTTTTTCTTCAAACGTCGAGTTCCAGGTTCCAGGTTCGGGTCTCTCAAAATGACGATAGCCATCGAGCATCTTTTGAGACCCTGTGTAAATGTGCCCTAAACTGTGCCGTGCTGTACCCTATGCTAATAATCCACTAGTGTGTGGTAGCGACGGAAACAGTCACCGTGGCAAAGACCAGGTCGGTCAGGACAGTCGGGACAATAATTCCGGGTGTCACGCCTAAATCCGCGCTTGCTGCAGACACGGCATCTTTTTTGGGGGTATCGTTTGGTATCGGTACTCGGGAGGTATTGCGGAAAATGCCTCTCATGCAGCCGCCTCACTGCATCTGGTTGGGGAAGTTGGGCAGGAGCACCAGCTGAATACACAAGGGCTCTGATTATCTCTTCTTGGAATTGAAAGAAGGATAATGTTCCAGCAGAAGCTTTGTATAAGACAAAAGCGTTGTAAACAGCCAATTGAAATAGGTATACAGACACTTTTTTGTACCAGCGTCTGGCCTTACGGGCAATTAAGTACGGTCCCATCATCTGGTCGTTGAAGTCCACCCCTCCCATTTTACGGTTATAGTCGTGGACACAGAGGGGTTTCTCAACAACAACACCGGTGACCGTAGTAATTTGGACTGCCGTGTCTGGGTGAATGGAGGACAGCACGTAAACGTTTCGTTTGTCCCTCCACTTCACTGCAAGCAATTCCTCGCACCTCAAGCAGGCTCTCTCCCCCGAGCTCAGTGGGGCATTCACTAGCCGCTGGGGGAAGCCCCGGCGATTAGATCGCACGGTGCCACAAGCGCCAATTTGCAATTGATAGAGGTGTCTAAAAAGTGGCACGCTTGAATAGAAATTGTCCACGTACAAGTGGTACCCCTTTCCGAATAAGGGTGACACCAAGTCCCAAACTATCTTGCCGCTGCTCCCTATGTAGCCTGGGCAGTCGGGGGGCTCCACAGTGCTATCTTTTCCCTCATAGACACGGAAATTAACTGTATAGCCTGTGGCCCTGTCACAAAGCTTATACAACTTGACCCCGTATCTGGCACGCTTGCTGGGGAGGTACTGTTTGATAGCAAGGCGACCAGTAAACTTAATCAGGGACTCGTCAACGCAGACATCTTGTTGGGGGGTAAACAAGGCTGCGAACCGCTGATTGAAGTGGTCTATGAGGGGCCGAATTTTGTGGAGCCGATCATATTCAGGGTCTCCCCGAGGACGACAGAGTTCATTGTCGTTGAAATGCATGAACCGAAATATTTGTTGGTATCGAGCCCTGGACATAGCAGCAGAGAACACGTACATTTGATGAATTGGGTCAGTGGACCAATATAACCGCAATTCATTCTTTCTTGTAATGCCCGTGTTGAAGGAAAGGCCCAGAAAGGTTTTAAACTCCTGAATCGTAATAGGATTCCAGGCGAATGGTCTGGCAAGGGGTGAATTTGGGTTGGCGGCGATGAATTGTTGAGTGTACAAATTTGATTGGTCCACAATAGATCTGAAAAGATCTTCAGTGAAAAACAGCTCAAAAAAGTTTATGGGATTAAAACCAGCTGTTTCCACTTGGATTCCGGGTTGGGCGGTGAATGGGGGAAGTACTGGCGCTGTGGAATCTGTGGGCTGCCAATTAGGATATGCCAGCGCTTCAGGGAGGACACTATGGGCTCTACGGGCCTGTCTTCGGATACGCGGTGGCTGCGGGCCACTACTCGTGCTAGCCACCGCACCAGCTTCAACTGCACTCAGGTGACTCGCCACGTCACCAGGTGATACTGCAGTGCTGGTTGAAGGTCCAGGGTGTACTAGGCCGCTCGTGCTTGCCAGTTCACGAGAAGTGTGAGCGGCACTAGTACTGGCACTCTGCTGCATACCAGAAACCTCCAGTTCTTGCAAGTCAACAACTCCAGAATGGGGTCGGGTACGCCTGACCCTAGCAGGGACCCCTCTGTCGGAGCTATCTGTCAGGGAGCCGCTGCTGTCATCTGGTTCGTATATTGACCCTGATTCTGACAGTGAGGCTTCCCCATCGCTCTCACTTGACATGGCCATTATACTGTATATAGCATCATCACTGAGCGAACGTTTTGTCATTTTGGTAGCTAAATTTACTCGTACAGTGATGCGACTACTAGGTAATAAAAGCACCTGGTTGTCGAGGACTATTTGGTCGCTACAAAAAAAAACTGCTAGTGCTAACAGAGATCAGGCCTGACTCTGCTAACGCAGCGGTTTTGTGTGATTTGTGTTTTTTGGAAGTGTCAGTAATCTATTGATTACTACACTTGCCTGGGTAAGGTGGGCTGGGCAGGGGGGCTAAACGCAGGTGCTAGCAGGAATCAGTGCTGATTGTGCAAACACTGCGTTTGGGGAACACTAAATTATGAGGACGCTAGTATAGTTCTGATCAGATCAGATATTGATCTGTTCAAACACTATACTAGTAACGGTGGTGTGTGTGTGTTAGTGTACTTGACTCTAACTGACGCTAAGTAACGGTGGTGTAGTGGGACCCTGACGCTAACTAGCTAGCCTAAGTTGTGTCACCCGTGACGCTAATACAGTGATCGGTAATCACTGTATATAGTGAACACTGTGACAGGGAAGTGAAGGGGTTAAACTGGGGGAGATCAAGGGGTTAAACCTTTATAGAGGATAGATGGCGGGTGGCCTAAACCTATTCGGGCCTAGCGCAAGCGCAAATTAGGGTCACCAGTGACACTAAATACAGTGATCAGTAGTTATCTGATATACTGTATATATTAGTGCACTGATTTATATGGAGTGAAGGGGTTAACTGGGGAAGATCAAGCGGTTAAAAGTTTATTAGGGAATAGGTGGCGGGTGCCCTAACCCTATATGGGCTTAGCGCAAGCGCAAATTAGGGTCACTAGTGACACTAAATACAGTGATCAGTATTTACCTATATACTGTATTTAGTGCACAGAGTAATAGGTAGTGAAGGGGTTAACTGGGGCTGATCAAGGGGTAAAAACTTTATTAGGGGATAGGTGGCGGGTACCCTAACCCTATTTGGGCCTAACGCAGGCGCAAACTACGCTCACAAGTGACACTTATACAGTGATCAGTAAAATATCTGTATACCACTGTATATAGTGTTCACTGTGAGGGGTTTTGGGGGTGATCAGGGGGTGATCAGAGGTGATGAAGGGGTTAAATGTACCTATGTGAGGTGTGTCAGTGTGCTGCTTGGTGGAACTCACGTTTTTGGTGTGTCTCTGTCTCTCTCCTGGAACCGAAAGGACTCCAGGAAGGACAGTGACATCACTTCCCCTGTCTGTGTTTACATTACACAGACAGGGGACAGATTGCCATTGGTGGGGACCGATCTACAGACACTGACCAAAAATCATTGGTCAGTATCTGATGACTGATCGGTTCCCTACCGAATGACATCGGGATCGGGACCCGCGGCGCGCGGGAGCGCGCTCTGGAGCCGTGATCGCGCATCACGTTAATACTACGTGGCTGAGCGGTATCGTGCCGCTCTGCCGCAGTAGTATTACCGTGAGCGGTATTAAAGTGGTTAAAGCAAAAAAAAATATTTTCTTATTTTATTTTTGATATAAAGTAATTAGCTTAGGGGCAGAACTCAGGAGGCCAAGAAATTAGAATAGGGAGGCACCACTCATTCCCTTGCACCATGACATCACACGGCACGTTTAGGCACCACCTCCACCAGATCTGCTCCGCGCGGGCGCTGTCCGAACACATTGTAGCAGGCACTGCCGACACTGGACTGGAACTGCACATGCGCAGTTCCTGAGCCAAGCATCACAGCCATATTTTTTACTGGCAACCTTTTCATGTCACTGGCATTTACTGGCAGGAGCAAAATGCCCATTTTTTACTGGCTGGCAGTAAAAATACTGATGGTTGGCAACACTGCAACTACTTCTGTGTTATCACCAATAAATGTTAATATCCAGTTATACTTTGTGCATTTAGGAATGCATCCACCTCTTTTTTAAAACAATTTTATTTATTTTATTTTATTTCAGGTTCTTATATAGCGCCGTGAATTTACGCAGCACCTTACGTATACATTGTACATTCACATCAGTCCCTACCTCCAAGGAGCTTACAATCTAAGGTCCCTAACTCACATTCATACACATACTAGGGCCAATTTAGACAGGAGCCAATTAACCTACCTGTCTTTGGAGTGTGGGAGGAAATCGGAGTACCTGGAGGAAATGCACGCAGGCAACAGGGGGAACATGCAAACTCAAGGCAGGTAGTGTCGTGGTTGGGATTTGAACCAGCGACCCTTTTGCTGCTAGGCGAAAGTGCTAACCACTACACCACTGTGCAGATCTACTCATCTAGTTCCTGAGGAGGTCTATTCCACGTTTTCAGAACTCTTATTGTAAAGAATCCTTTCTGTATATGGAGGGTAATCTCTTTTCCCACAGATGTAAAGAGCACCCCATTATCCTCTGTAATGACCTGAAAGTGAATAACTTAATACCAAATTCACTATACCAAATACCTTTGCATTTATACATTGAGATCATATCCCCCTTTATATTTATACATGGAGATCATATCCCCCCTTATGTATTATACATGGAGATCATATCCCCCCTTATGTATTATACATGGAGATCATATCCCCCTTTATATTTATACATGGTGATCATATCCCCCTTTATATTTATACATGGAGATCATATCCCCCCTTATGTATTATACATGGAGATCATATCCCCCTTTATATTTATACATGGAGATCATATCCCCCTTTATATTTATACATGGTGATCATATCCCCCTTTATATTTATACATGGAGATCATATCCCCCCTTATGTATTATACATGGAGATCATATCCCCCTTTATATTTATACATGGTGATCATATCCCCCTTTATATTTATACATGGAGATCATATCACCCCCCTTATGTATAGTGCCTTGAAAAAGTATTCACACCCCTTGTAATTTTCACATTTTCTCATGTTACAACCAAAAACATAAATGTATTTTATTGGGATTGTATGTGATAGACCGACACATAATTGTGAAGTGGAAGGAAAATGATAAATGGTTTTTAACATTTTTTTGCAAATATGTGAAAAGTGCAGCGTGCGTTTGTATTCACCCCCCTGAGTCAATACTTTGTAGAACCGCCTTTCCCTGCAATTACAGCTGCAAGTCTTTTTGGGGATGTCTCTACCAGCTTTGCACATCTAGAGAGGGAAATTTTTTCCCATTCTTCTTTGCAAAATATCTCAAGCTCTGTCAGATTGGATGGAGAGCGTCTGTGAACAGCAATTTTCAAGTCTTGCCACAGATTCTCAATGTGATTTAGGTCTGGACTTTGACTGGGCCATTCTAACACATGAATATGCTTTAAAGTAAACCATTCCATTGTAGTGGATTTTTCGGGTCGTTGTCCTGCTGGAAGGTGAACCTCCGCCCCAGTCTCAAGTCTTTTGCAGACTCTAAAAGGTTTTCTTCTAAGGCTGCCCTGTATTTGGCTCCATCCATCTTCCCATCAACTCTGACCAGCTTCCCTGTTCCTGCTGAAGAAATGCATACCTACAACATGATGCTGCCACCACCATGTTTCAAGGTGGGGATGGTGTGTTCAGGGTGATGTGCAGTGTTAGTTTTCCGTCACACATAGCGTTTTGCTTTTAGGCCAAAAGGTTCAATTTTTGGCTCATCTGAGCAGAGAACCTTCTTCCACATGTTTGCTGTGTCCCCCACATGGCTTCTCACAAACTGCAAACAGGACTTCTTGTGGCTTTCTTTCAATAATGGCTTTTTTCTTGCCATCATTCAAAAAGGCCAAATTTGTGGAGTGCAGGACTAAAGCCTCGTATTCTGCAAAGAATGGGCAAAAATGTCCTCTCTAGATGTGCAAAGCTGGTAGAGACATCCCCAAAAAGACTTGCAGCTGTAATTGCAGAGAAAGGCGGTTCTACAAAGGATTGACTCCGGGGGGGGTGAATACAAATGCAGCCACACTTTTCACAGATTGGTTTGTAAAAAATGTTGACAACCATTTATCATTTTCCTTCCACTTCACAATTATGTGCCACTTTGTGTCGGTCTATCACATAAAAATAAAATACATTTTTGTTTTTGGTTGTAACATGACAAAATGCTGAAAATTTCAAGGGGTATGAATACTTTTTCAAGGCACTGTACCTTATAGGTTTTGCTGGAGATTTAAGAGAAATAATGATATGGTACATATTAACTTTAATTTTTTTTTAAATTTTGGTAATTGTTTTTTAATTTCAGGATGAACCGTTCAGCTCACACTTGCCGGAAACTCTGTTCAACATCTCCCGCTTCTTGTTGCACAGTTTAACCAAGCAGAGTCCCCTGGGCATTTCTAAAGTGTATCCCTTTTCTGTTGTCCACTTTTACAGGCTGGTGGTAAGACAAAAGGTCACATGAACTGTTAAGACATTAAAGGATTAGGTCACCTTTTCACAAAAAAAAGAAAAGGTGAACTAACTCACTACACCCTCCCCAAAACCCCCGGTCCCCTCTGCACTTATCTCCTCCACTGATTATCTTCTGCAGTCCCATGCCAACTGGTCTAACAGTCTGGGCATCTGAAAAATGTAGTACACAGCCCCAGAGGCTGCTTGCAATGGTGAGAGGGCATTGGCACGTAACTGCGTTTTTCCTGATGTCACACTTTTGAGATGGAGAAAAGGATTGAGGACATAGATTCCTCCATCCCTCCCTGCAGCCTCAGCTGCACTGGACAGTGAATAAACAGCACTCTGTACAAAGGCCCCTGTCCATTCACATACTGAAGCATCGCAAACACAGTTTAATACGCTTCAGTTATAAATGAACACAGGGCTGGTGCTCGGTGATTTGGGGGGGGGCGGCAAACCAATGCGCTTTCCCCCCCTCCCCCCAGTCGGTCAGCAGGCAACACTTTTCTCCTCCACGTCCCCCCCCCCACCTCCCCCCCAATGGTCTGCCTCCTTACCTCCTCCTTCCTGTCTGAGCCGAGGAGTGCTGGATGGCTCAGCCGCTGTCCTTCTCCTCCAGCCGCGTCTCTTCTGCCTCTTTCTGGCCACTGGCCAGTAACATCGCTTCTCCTTGTGGCCAATCAGGAAAGGGGTCTCACAACCCTCTTCCTGATTGGCTGGGAGGAGAGTCAGTGTGACAATAGCGAATATTCATTTGCTATTGTCCTACAACTGGGTGGGCTCGGGGCGCAGTGCTCTGCGCCCCGAGCCCAGCCTTTTTTGAAGCCTATTGCAGCCTCTGGCTCTAATCACGTGCTTCAAAAAATAAAAAATAAATCCCCATTGGAATCCATGTGTCCGGCGCCCTGCATGTAGATTAGGGGGCCGGACGCATGGATAGGGGGGGGCGGCACCCCTGCGCCCCCAATGGATGGGCCGCCCTTGACAGGGAGTGATCAGTACAGAACACTCACAAAAGGAAGGCCCCTTTTCCGCTCTCCATCCTGAAAGCAGTAGCAGCAACCGGCAGGAGAGGAGAGGATGAAAGCCTGCATGCTGTGGGCAGAGGGGCACACGGGGGCCGGGTTAGAGGATAGTGCACAGAGAGAGTGATCAGTGCAGCGGGGGGGGGGGAATCACAGGAAGCGGGGGGGGGGGCAATCACAGCAACCAATCCCCTGTGTGTCTCCTCCCTGCAGAAGCTGAAAGCTTGCAGGAGGTAAAGGAAGAGAAGACAGCTTTGAACTGTTGTAGGGAAAGACACACAGGTCCTGTATTTGCTCCTCTGCTGCACTAATCAACCCCTCCCCATCAGACATCTGATTTTCTTGCTGCCGGGACCCAGTACACAAGAATTGGTGCTACGCCTTTATCATTGGCCCTGGGTACATCACTATTGAAACTAGCCGGTTGATTTTCATGTGATTCACTTTACAGCTGAACTTTAGGTGAACGATTAACTGTGCATACATGTGAACAGTCCTGGACAACTTATCCTGGTCAGCAAGTCTTGTGATCCAAACTGACCTGGCCTGACTGCACAGCTTGCTCACTGACCTTGCTTTCCTTGCTTTCTTCTTTTTAAATTAAAGCCCATTTCTGGGCAAAAGGTGAATATTAGCTCTCAGAGGGATCCTCTAGAAAGGTTAAAGCGTTGGTTACACTAACATTTCAGATTCCTCATTTGTGCCTACTGTACCATGTACTTGTATGAAAAAGTATCCGGTTCTCTTTGTGTTGCTTCCTTTGTGTGAATTCCCTGGCATTGCTCCTAGTCCCCTTGCTTTCCTATTTAAAACTGACCACACTAAGCAGGAGAGCACACCCGTGGTCAGTGCTTCAATTATGCTGGGAACTGTGCGTGCTCTCCTCTGATAATCAGACATGTCCCGACACCCCACCCTCCTGCACAGCCATTTACTGGGAAGCTTAGTGTACTGCTGACTCCACCCCGGCAATTAAGCAGCTGAGAACAGAGGCAATGTGATCATTTATAAAAAAAAAGGGAAAAAATATATTCTATAGTGGGTTTTTTTTTATATCTATAAAAAAATGTTTTGCCCTTCATTTCTGTTTTAAACTGAATGGGTTGTTTTACAAGGTGATCGTTTACAATCACTTTACCTAAGCAGTGCCCTAAAGTACCTTGAAAAATCTACAGGTTCCTCCTGGAAAATAACAGTGCAATATCTGTGCCTTGAGCCTCATAGATGTGAGTCACAAAAGTGAGTACACCCCTTACATTTTTGTAAATATTTTATTCTATCTTTTCATGTGACAACACTGAAGAAATGACACTTTGCTACAATGTAAAGTAGTGAGTGTACAGCTTGTATAACAGTGTAAATTAGCTGTCCCCTCAAAATAACTCAACACACAGCCATTAATGTCTAAACCTCTGGCAACAAAAGTGAGTACACCCCATAAGTGAAAATGTCAAAATTGGGACCAATTAGCAATTTTCCCTCCCCGATGTCATGTGACTCGTTAGTGTTACAAGGTCTCAGGTGTGAATGGGGAGCAGGTGTGTTAAATTTGGTGTTATCGCTCTCACTCTCTCATACTGGTCACTGGAAGTTCAACATGGCACCTCATGGCAAAGAACTCTCTGAGGATCTGAAAAAAAGAATTATTGCTCTACATAAAGATGGCTTAAGCTATAAAAAGATTGCCAAGACCCTAAAAAAGGGGCTGCAGCATGGTGGCCAATACCATACAGTGGTTCAACAGGACAGGTTCCACTCAGAACAGAAAGAGTATGGACTTGCCAAGCATGTCTCCAGACCTAAACCCTATTGAGCATCTGTGGGGCATCCTCAAATGGAAAGTGGAGGAGCGCAAGGTCTCTAACATCCACCAGCTCTGTGATGTCATCATGGAGGAGTGGAAGAGGACTCCAGTGGCAACCTGTGAAGCTCTGGTGAACTCCATGCCCAAGAGGGTTAAGGCAGTGCTGGAAAATAATGGCGGCCACACAAAATATTGTCACTTTGGGCCCAATTTGGACATTTTGACTTAGTGGTGTACTCACTTTTACACTGTTATACAAGCTGTACACTCACTACTTTACATTGTAGCAAAGTGTCATTTCTTCAGTGTTGTCACATGAAAAGATAGAATAAAATATTTACAAAAATGTGAGGGGTGTAATCACTGTTGTTAGATACTATATATCTGCAGTGTGAGATCATCTAAGGCAGCACTGCTGCTTCTTACTGCTAGCCCCACTGTTTCGGAATGAGATTTGGTGATTTCATCACTGTGCTTATCAGTGTCCTACTTGCTGGAGTAGAAGCTTTACCTGAGGACCTGCAAATTAAGGACCTTTCTCTTTCGGCTTCATTCTTTTTTTGTATTTCTGCTTCCATCATCTCTCCTGCTTCATCTTGAATATAATTCCACCTTCCGATCACCACCACAGGAGCAGGACTGACATGAGAAAGCAAAGCTTTTCTACTACCAAAATGGCCTCCCCTCCATAGAGACAGGATGCAGAACAAGAGAGGGTAAGTCAGTATTGGGGAAAAGTTTAGCTGCAGGAGACCACAGGCACGGGTGACTAGTCCTTTGTACTCCTCTTCTGGGCACAACTTCCACTGTTTAGGAAGGATAGGTTCAGTTACTCATATTAGCTGTACAGGCATAACCCACTTTTAAGTACACGATGGGACCAGAGCATGTATGTAAAACGATCATGTACTTAAAGTGAAGTAATACCTTTTTCACCTCTCAATGCATGTAAATACACTAACTCTATGGGACATCTTGGTCAGCTTGGCATGGCATTGCTTCCAAATCATAAGTGACCGGGAAATCAAACTTGGAGAGCATGTTAAGGGGACCCAGGACTATGACATAGTAGATTACTTGGGCAAGCTGGCCAACCCCAAAATTGGATATGTTGTAATCCTGGGTCCCCTCTCTGTCCTCCCCAAGCTTGGTGTCCCTGTCACTTATGGTTCAGGAGTATTGCCATGTCAAGCTGACCAGAATTTCCCATAGACGCCAATGTAGTGCCGGGAGTAGATTGGGAGTAGTGCCATGTCAAGCTGACCAATATTTCTCATAAATGCCAATGTAGTGCTGGGAGTAGATCGGGAGTAGTGCCATGTCAAGCTGACCAATATTTCCCATAAATGCCGATGTAGTGCTGGGAGTAGATCGGGAGTAGTGCCATGTCAAGCTGACCAATATTTCCCATACGGTAGATGCCAATGTTAGACAGGGAGCAGTGCCATGTCAAGCTGACCAATATTTCCCATAGATGCCAATGTTAGACAGGGAGCAGTGCCATGTGATTTCCCATAGATGGCAATGTTAAATACCGGGAGCAGTGCCGGGAGTAGATCGGGAGTAGTGCCATGTCAAGCTGACCAATATTTCCCATAGATGCCAATGTTAGACAGGGAGCAGTGCCATGTGATTTCCCATAGATGGCAATGTTAAATACCGGGAGCAGTGCCATTTCAAGCTGACCAAAATTCTTCATAGATGCCAATGTGTCTGTATTCACGAGTACGTAAAGTGAGGGTACGTAAAGCGGGGTATGCCCGTACACATTATCTATATTTCTATTGATTATAAATCGTTTGGCAAAATCTTTCTACTTCCTTGACACGCCACTCCAGAAACACCCTGTACACGCTTGCAAAGCAGAGCAAGGCCCTTGGAGCGTACAAGCTTGCTAGGCACGTGTACGAAAGGCTTCAAGGCCTCCGAATTCCCAGCAAATTCCAGGAGTCTATTGAACTGGGCATTATCACCATCCGGTCCAAGCCATTCCATGACAGCGAGGTAAGTGCTGCCAATCTTGTGCTTATACTATTCTCTATGCCTTCTAATATAAAATTCTAGCAGTACTGCCAGAATGCAAACAAATTCAAATGTACCCATTGCTTGTACACTATTGAGATTTCGGTGATTATAATAAAGTGTTATTAAATCCTCATTATAAAAAGAAAAGTTTTCATACAGTGGGGAAAATAACTATTTGACCCCCTTCAGATTTTGGAAGTTTGCCCACTTACAAAGAAATGAAGTATCTATAATTTTTATCATAGGTGTATTTTTAATGATAGAGACAGATTATTAACCAAAAATCCAGAAAAAAAAACACATAAAACAAATCTTATAAATTGAGTTGCAGTTCAGGGAGTAAAATAAGTATTTGATCCCCAGGCAAAACATAACTTAGTAGTTGGTGGAGAAACCCTTGTTGGCAAGCACAGAGGTAAGAAGTTTCTTGTAGTTGGTGACCAGGTTTGCACACATCTCAGGAGGGATTTTGGTCTACTCTTCATTACAGATCTTCTCTAAATCCTTTAGGCTTCTTGGCTGTCGCCTTTACAACTCGAAGTTTCAGCTCCCCCCATAAATTTTCTCTAGGATTAAGGTCTGGAGACTGGCTAGGCCACTCCATGGCCTTGAAATGTAAAAATCAAATTTTTTTAACATTTTAGGGCAATTTGTTTTCTGCTACATATGTTTGGCTCGTGGGCGAGTGACGTATATATACGTCACTTTGCCCAGGAGGGGATGACCGCCGCAGTATATGTACTTGCGGCGGTCAGCAAGTGGTTAAAAGGAATTTACAACAATCTAGTAACATATCCTGTGTGATTATTCTACAAGCAATAAATGCAAAGTCTGGCAGCCTCGGGACTCGGGTGTGCCAACCCAATGCCCCCACACCCCCACAGGGTACTAGCTGTGTCAGGAGCGCAGGGCTACACACCGAGCCCCGATCTACAAAAGACGACCGACCTAAGCTAGAACGTAGAGCAACTGGCACACAGGGGAATCCATCAACTGTAAAATAGTAATAAAGTATTTGGTAAACCAAGATATCAGAGTCTGAAGTAGAGCAATGTCCTGAGTACCTAAATTACACTAGGCATTGAAGAAGTGGGTATGGAAATCGAGTGGCATTAAACCACTTTACCACCGGAGGATTTTGCTGTCTTACGTCTGGGCCACTTTTTGCGATTCGGCGCTGTGCGACTTTAACCTACAATTGCGCGGCCATACAACACTGTACCCAAACGAAATTTACATCCTTTTTTTCCCACAAATAGAGCTTTCTTTTGGTGGTATTTGATCACCTGTGCAATTTTTACTTTTTGCGCTATAAACAAAAAAAAGAGCGAAAATTTTGAAAAAATAACAATATTTCTCTAGCGCTCATTGACAGACGTAGTCCTCGGTGATACAGCACCTTCGGGTTATGTTGCCTCCACAGGAGCAGGACTAGACAGGAAATTAAAAAGCTCTGGCCACACCCTAGGGGCAGTCCCAGAGGGTATATCCTCTCTCTCTCTGCCTCAGCAAATCAGTTATTTTCTGTCTAGTTAGGAGTAAGGACCTAGATACCTTGCTGGGATCTTAGGTCCTGGCAAGATTTTTTTCTTAAAGGATTTTTTAGACAGCTTTTTTTCTCCAGTGTTCCTGTGAGATCTTCAAGCAAGAAAGCTGAACTGGGCGACGGGCTGGATGTTGAGATCCGGTGGTCACCCCAGTTCAGCCTACGAGCGCGTGCAGGCCATAGCTCCGCGCTGGGTCGGCCGCGACAAAGTCCCATTAAAGGACTGACCCCGCGAGTTAAACGTCTCGCTGAAACGCCAAAGACCATGAGTCACGGCAAGGGTCAAGTTTCAGCATTAGCAATCTTCTTTCAGAAACCTTTAGCTACCAAGTCCTTGGTGCGGAATTTCATCCAGGGGGTGCGGCACCTGGCTCCTCCAGTCCGCGCGCCCTTACCGCCCTGGGATCTTAATTTGGTTTTGTCAGTTCTACAGAAACCTCCCTTTGAAAACATCAGGGAGATTCCCTTGCTTACTTTATCCCAGAAGGTGGCCTTCTTGGTGGCTATCACTTCTGCTCGCAGGGTGTCAGAACTGGCTGCATTATCATGCCAGTCCCCATACCTAGTGATTCATAGGGATAAGGTAGTACTTCATCCTAAGCCATCTTTTCTTCCTAAGGTGGTTTCAGATTTTCATCTGAATGAAGATATTGTACTACCTTCCTTGTGTCCTCAGCCCAAGCATCATCGGGAACATGCGTTGCATTCCTTAGATGTGGTTCGGGCAATCAGGGTATACCTGAAAGCTACGGAATCATTCCGTAAGACGGATTCACTTTTTGTGATCACGGATGGCCCCAGAAAGGGTTTGCCTGCATCTGCCGCGACCATTGCCAAATGGATTAGACAAACGGTGGTACAGGCTTATTCTATTAAGGGTCAGAGTCCTCCGTTCCCTGTTAGGGCGCACTCCACTCGAGCGCTCAGTACTTCCTGGGCCTTTCGCCATCAGGCGTCAGTGGTCCAGGTATGTAAGGCGGCCACCTGGTCGTCGGTACATACCTTTACAAAATTCTATAAAATTGATGTGACGGCATCGGCGGATGCCTCATTTGGCCGCAAGGTTTTGCAGGCCGCAATTTGAGGAGACCGGTGGTCTACCTCGAGGGTTTTTTTCTGTTTGAAAAAAAAAAAAAAAAAATTTTTCTTTTTTGTTGAGTCTCATCATTAAGGATGAGCATTGTAAACTTCTAGTTGGCACCGGTTGGGCCTTCTAGATTGGGATTTGATTTCCATTTTCCCACCCCTCATTTGTGATACTGCTCTGGGACGTCCCGAAGGTGGTGTATCACCGAGGACTACGTCTGTCAATGAGCGCTAGAGAAAAATGGATTTTTGTAAAATCTTACCGTAAAATCCTTTTCTCTTAGCTCATTGACAGACGTAGTCCCCGCCCCTCTGTTTTTGAGTTGGGTTGGGTTAAAATCTCTAAAGACTGCTTTTTCACATAACTGATTTGCTGAGGCAGAGAGAGAGAGGATATACCCTCTGGGACTGCCCCTAGGGTGTGGCCAGAGCTTTTTAATTTCCTGTCTAGTCCTGCTCCTGTGGAGGCAACATAACCCGAAGGTGGTGTATCACCGAGGACTACGTCTGTCAATGAGCTAAGAGAAAAGGATTTTACGGTAAGATTTTACAAAAATCCATTTTTTTCACATTTTTTTATATGAAATTCCCCCCCAAAAAAAATGTAAAAATCTAAATTTTTTATCATTTTAGGCCAATTTGTTTTCTGCTACATATTTTTGGTAAAAAAAATTGCAATAAGCGTATTTTGATTGGTTTGCGAAAAGTTATTGCGTTTACTAACTAAGGGAAAGATTTCTGTCGTTTTTGGTGTTTGTTTTTTTTTTTTTAACGAGTAATGGCGGCGATCTGCGATTTTTTTTTTTTTTTTTTTTTGCGGGACTGCGACATTGCGGCGGACAGATCGGACCCTTGACTGACATTTTTGACACTTTTGGGGGTACCAGTGACATTACTACAGTAATCAGTGCTATACATATGCACTGTTACTGTAAAAATTACACTGGCAGGGAAGGGGTTAATTTTATTGGAGAGGGAAGGGTTAATGTATGCCTGGTGCTTACTGACGTGTGTGGGGGGAGGTGACTGAGTGAGACAGGGACAGATCGGATGTTCAGCTATGCTGAACCCTGCAATCTGACCCTGCCTGTCACTTAGGAGATCCGCCCGCTTTGTTTACACAAGTGGGCGGATCTCCACACTCGATTCCCCGACGATCGGGGAAGAGCAGCGGCGATCGCCGCTGCTCCTCCCCTGGCCCAACTCCCGCTGTGACTGAATACAGCGGGAGCGAGCCTCCAGCGGCGCGCGCGCCGCCGAGAAGGGGGAGTGTCTGCCGACGTAGGTCTACGTCGTCAGACCTACAAGAGCCACTTTGCCGCAGTAGAGCTCTAGTGAGCAGCGGTAAAGTGGTTAATATACAGTAAAGTTAAGATAAAGATAAGAGGAGAAGAAAAGAGACAAAGAAGGGATAAAGAAGAGAGAAAAAAAAAAGGGGGGGGTGCAAGGTATAAGGAAGACTCTACCCTTGAGGGTGGTCCGGGCCCTCTGTTATAAAGTCACCAAAGGCCAAGGAGAATCGGAAATGAAGCCATACAGTCCACATAATGGAGCGGGCTTCATTGGATCCAGTGCCCCATGAGAGCATGATTGGTTTTGTTTTAAAAGTTTTAGAAAGGGGTGCCTCGAGACTGTACATAATTTTAAGGGTTCCTTGACTGAAAAAAAGGTTGAGGTTGAACTAATCAATGTTAGTCACTTAGCCAGTCAGTAATCCTAAAGTTATGGTGGATTGGTAAAGGTCTGACGCAGCAGTAGCATTCCCCCGATCTGGACCTTTGAGGAAGTGTTGCAAGAATAGAAATGGCTGCACAAATTTTTAGTGGGCAAATATAAGTGTTTAGGGCAAAATACTGCTTTGTACAGTGAATTGAAAATGCTATATACAGTGAAGGTTTAATACGAGTTTAAATGATCAGGGCGCATCTTGTGTTTTCAGTTTTATTAGGGAAGTTACAAGAATTATTGGAAGCATTTTAGTAACAATTCCCCCTCCGTTTGCAGCCAAGTCCATACAATCTCAGCGCTTCTGGCAGTTTTCCCAATGCTATAAAACCAAGCATGCTAAGAAAATTGCCTAATAAATTGGGAAAGGCATGTCGGTGTAATAAAAATGGGTTGCTATAGATGTTTAATGGCATTTCAGAGGCCTACAAATGTTTGTTGCACTTTGTAAGTATAATGTTCATTAGTGGCTGGGCTGATGGGGCTTTGTACCTGAACCTTTTAAAGTTGAACTCCGGGCACAAAACCGTTTTATTTAACCACTTCTGGATCAGAAGGCTTTACCCCTTAATAACCAGGCCATTTCTTTGCGATACAGCACTGCCTTAATTTAACTGGCAATTGCGAAGTTGTGCGACACAGTCCTAAAATAAAATTGATGTCCTTTTTTTCCCACAAATTGAGCTTTCTCTTGGTGGTATTTGATCACCTCTGCAGTTTTTACTTTTTGTGCTAGATGCAAAAAGACTGACCATTTTGAAAAAAAAAAAAATAAATTTCTCTATCGTCCATTGACAGACGCAGCCTCATCTCCATGAGCTGAGTGGGTTTATGTTCCTCCCATGAGGAGTAGTCTAGGCAGGAAAATTTGAATACACACGGCCAGGGGGCTGTCCCTCCAGGCATAAACCCCCACTGCATAACCCAGCACATCAGTTTTTCTGCCTAGAGAAGTAGACCTAGGTTTCCTGCTGGGACTCCAGTCTTAGTTTTTTTATTCTTTTAATTGGAGTTGACATTACTGTCTAGTTGTGTTTTCCCACCCCTCATGCCTATACTGCTTTGGGACGTCCCACCCAGCTCATGGAGATGAGGCTGCGTCTGTCGATAGACGATAGAGAAAATACAATTTTTGTAAGATCTTACCGTAAAATCTTTTTCTCTGATGTCCATCGACAGATGCAGCCTCATCTCCATGAGCTGAGTGGGTTTATGCTCCTCCCATCAGGAGTAGTCTAGGCAGGAAAATTTGAATACACACGGCCAGGGGGCTGTCCCTCCAGGCATAAATCCCCACTGCATAACCCAGCACATCAGTTTTTCTGCCTAGAGAAGTAGACCTAGGTTTCCTGCTGGGACTCCAGTCTTAGTTTTTTTATTCTTTTAATTGGAGTTGACATTACTGTCTAGTTGTGTTTTCCCACCCCTCATGCCTATACTGCTTTGGGACGTCCCACCCAGCTCATGGAGATGAGGCTGCGTCTGTCGATAGACGATAGAGAAAATATAATTTTTGTAAGATCTTACCGTAAAATCTTTTTCTCTGATGTCCATCGACAGATGCAGCCTCATCTCCATGAGTTGAGTGGGTTTATGCTCCTCCCATCAGGAGTAGTCTAGGCAGGGAAATTTGAATACACACGCCCAGGGGGCTGTCCCTCCAGGCATAAACCCCCACTGCATAACCCAGCACATCAGTTTTTCTGCCTAGAGAAGTAGACCTAGGTTTCCTGCTGGGACTCCAGTCTTAGTTTTTTTATTCTTTTAATTGTAGTTGACATTACTGTCTAGATGTGTTTTCCCACCCCTCATGCCTATACTGCTTTGGGACGTCCCACTCAGCTCATGGAGATGAGGCTGCGTCTGTCGATAGACGATAGAGAAAATACAATTTTTGTAAGATCTTACCGTAAAATCTTTTTCTCTGATGTCCATCGACAGACGCAGCACCCTCCCCTCTGGGGTTGGTTCTGTTGTCTTCACTGCTTTTAAACTAAACTGATGTGCTGGGTAGTGCAGTGGGTGTTTATGCCTGGAGGGACAGCCCCCTGGGCGTGTGTATTCAAATTTTCCTGCCTAGACTACTCCTGATGGGAGGGGCATAAACCCACTCAGCTCATGGATATGAGGCTGCATCTGTCGATGGACATCAAAGAAAAAGATTTTACGGTAAGATCTTACAAAAATCTTATTTTTTTTACTTCCTGCTATAAAACATATCCAATAAAAATAAATGGAATTCCTTCATCGATTTAGGCCAATATGTGTTCTGCTACATATTTTTGGTAAAAAAAATCCCAATAAGCGTATATTGATTGGTTTGTGCAAAATGTATTGCGTCTACAAACAATTCGATATTTTTATGACATTTATTTATTTTTACTAGTAATGGCGGCAGTCAGCGATTTTTATCAGGACTGCAACATTATGGCCGACAACTCTGACACTTTTGACACTTTTTTGGGAACCTGTGACATTGTTACAGTAGTCAGTGTGAAAAATATGCACTGTCACTGTACTAATGACACTGGCAGGGAAGGGGTTAACACCAGGGGCGATCAAAGGGTTAAGTGTGTCCCTGGGGGGTGCTTTCTAACTGTGTGGGGGATGGACTCACTGGATGAACACAGAGATCCCTGTTCCTGCTTAGCAGGAACACAAGATCACTGTGTTCATCCCTGACAGTTAGGTGGGTCTGCCTTTGTTTACATTGGCAGACTGCTGTTCTACCTCTCTGTAGAGCGACCGTGTGATGTCAGATGGGCCTGCTGATTGGCTCCCCCTGTGGCCAATCCGCATACGCCTCTGCTGGCTATTGCACGAAACAACATACAAATACGTCATTTCACGCACAAGAGCCGACCTGCCGCAGTACAATACTGTGGCTGGTTGGCAAGTGGTTAAATATATTTCTCAATAGCCTTAGATGATATAAATCCACTTTATGTGCCCAAAATGCGTTTGCAAACCCAGTTATTTTGTAAATGTAGCAGTGACATCATCACTGTGCTGTACAGAGTTGGAGGAGGAAGCTAGCAGGCCCCACCCACTACAGGCTGCCTGCAGGAAACTACAGGAGGGGGCCGGAGACCAGACCACTCACCCTGCACAAGGAGAGAGACAACGGAGCTGTGGGAGGGGCCCATAAGCTCCACCCACTACAGGCTGCCTGCAGAAAACTACAGGAGGGGCGGAGACCAGACCAGTCATTCTGCACAAGGAGAGAGACAGCAGAGCTGTTGGAGGGGCCCATAAGCTCCACCCACTACAGGCTGCCTGCAGAAAACTACAGGAGGGGCGGAGACCAGACCAGTCATTCTGCACAAGGAGAGAGACAGCAGAGCTGTGGGAGGGGTGCCATTGGTGTCGGTGGGAGAAATAGTGCCCCATCGTTGGCATCAGTGGGAGAAATAGTGTACCATCATTGGTGTCAGTGGGAGGAATGGTGCCCCATCATTGGTGTCAGTTTGTGGAATAGTGTCCCGTCATTGGTGTCAGTGGAAGGAATAGTGTCCCATCATTGGTGTCAGTGGGAGGAATAGTGTCCCATCATTGGTGTCAGTGGGAGAAATAGTGCCCCATCATTGGTGTCAGTGGGAGGAATAGTGCCCCATCATTGGTGTCAGTGGGAGGAATAGTGCCCCATCATTGATGTCAGTTTGAGGAATAGTGTCCCTATCATTGGTGTCAGTGGGAGGAATAGTGTCCCATCATTGGTGTCAGTGGGAGAAATAGTGCCCCATCTTTGTTTTCAGTGGGAGGAATAGTGCCCCATCATTGGTGTCAGTGGGAGGAATAGTGCCCCATCATTGGTGTCAGTGGGAGGAATAGTGCCCCATTATTGGTGTCAGTGGGAGGAATAGTGCCCCATCGTTTGCGTCAGTGGGAGGAATAGTGCCTCATCATTGGTGTCAGTGGGAAGAATAGTGCCCCATCGTTGGTGTGAATGGGAAGAATAGTGCCTCATCATTGGTCTCAGTGGGAAGAATAGTACCTCATTGTTGGTGTCAGTGGAAGAATAGTGCCTCATCATTGGTGTCAGTGGGAGGAATAGTGTTCCCATCATTGGTGTCAGTTTGTAGAATAGTGCCCCATCATTGGTGTCAGTGGGAGGAATAGTGCCTCATCGTTGGTGTCATTGGGAAGAATAATGCCTCATCGTTTGCGTCAGTGGAGTCCCGCTATCCCTATGCCCCCTTTTTGTACACAATATTAGGGATGGAGATGGTTGCTGTTATGCTTCAGATCATTTCCTATTTATTCTGCCCCATCGTTGGCGTCAGTGGGGGAAATAGTGCCCCATCGTTTGCGTCAGTGGGAGGATTAGTGTCTTGTATCAGTGAAAGTAAAAGTTCCCCAAGGGACGGATAAAGTCAATGCAAATGGCGGCAGTTTGGAGACCACTGCCCAAAAGCACTGGGTATTTTGTGGTAGCTGCGGAAAGCGCTGTAAAACCAGGTTGGAGGGTGGGTTTTAAAGAGACCCCGTCACTTTTTCCCCTAAACAGGCATGGTGACAGGGCCTCTTTAAATACAAAATGTCCATGTATCGCTGGTGTGTACCTTTTCTTAAAAATCAAAGAGAAGGTAATTCACATTAAACGGATTTGCACACTTCCAGGCTCTATTCCAATGGAAGTCTTGTTTAACACCAAGGTAAACAGTGTCGTCTGGACCTCAGTTAGGAAAATAAACTGCTGGAAATCTGGACAGCGGCTGAAATAAATCATTATCTAATTAGGCTTCAGCAGAGAAGAGGTTAACCTCTCAGAAGTCTCACATCTGGCTCTGCTAAGTGTTCCCAGCTGCCAGAAAATCGCAGATCTCTGCGCTAATAAAGAGCTGGGGAATATTGGCAGAGCAGGCCATGTCTTGTAGTCGTTTTACATGGACAGGACTGGGGGACGGTGCTACTCCAGGCTGCTGACAAGTTTTGATTCATATGGAAATTCATGTTCTGTAATAACTGCAGCCGGGATTACGGCGCAGCGAAGTATGGAAGGCTACGTGTGGGGCGGCTGAGGACGGGATCACAACGGCGAGCAAATTAATCAATGTGCATTCACATGACATATATATTATTTTAGAAAAAGGTTACGTCGTTGAAATTGTTCTGACTGCAATAAATCAATAGGAGCTCATCTAATATTATTAAACACACACGGGGGTGATTTACTAAAACTGGAGGGCGCAAAATGTGGTGCGACTCTGCATACAGCGCATCCCGAAAGTATTCACAGGGCTTCACTTTTTCTACATTTTGTTATGTTACAGGCTTATTCCAAAATGGATTACCACTTAAGCCTCGGAGGATTTGGCTGCCCAAAGACCAGGCCCTATTTTGTGATTCGGCACTGCGTGACTTTAACGGACAATTGCGCGGTCGTGCAAAGCTGAACCCAAATGAAATTGACGTCCTTTTTTCCCCCACAAACAGCTTTTTTTGGTGGTATTTGATCACCTGTGCGATTTTTACTTTTTGCGCTATAAAAAAAAAAAAGAGCGACAATTTAAAAAAAAAAAAAAAAAAATTTCACATTTTTTTATATGAAATTCCCCCAAAAAATATGTAAAAATCAAATTTTTTTAACATTTTAGGCCAATTTGTTTTTTGCTACATATGTTTGGTGAAAAAAAAATCGCAACAAGCGTATTTTGATTGGTTTGCGCAAAAGTTATTACGTTTACTAACTAAGGGAAAGATTTTTGTCATTTTTTATTGTTTTTTTTTTTTTTTTTTTAGTAATAGCGGCGATCTGCGATTTTTTTTTTTTTTTTTTTTTTTTTTTTTTCCACCGGGTATTTGTGAGAGCTCTGATGAAAGATTGTAGTGAAGATGAGTATTGGTGGAAGAGGGGTTGTGGCTTTAAAGAGAGGACATTCAAGCTCTTTTTTTTTTTTTTTTTTTATATTTTTTATTTACAGTGAACAAACCCCAGATACAGAGTTTGCAGCAGATTTGCTTTTTATAATGTCCAATCAGTGCATGTACAAGGATAGTGTAGGTGGGAAGATTGGCAACATATCACAAACACAATAATTGCAATACTTCAGAGAAGGAAGGTATAAAGAGGAAGACGCATGGTGTCAGGGTGATGAGAAATTGCCTATTTTATTTCATGTGTAACTGTCTATTCTGGTCTCTCCCCAGGAATTGGTACCGATGTGTTACAGATGTTCCACCAACAACCCCTTCCTCAACAACCTGGGAAACGTCTGCATCAACTGCCGGCAGGGCTTTGTGTTCTCTGCATCATCATATGGTGAGTGGAGTGCTGAGGTCAGAACTGGTACATTAGACAGGATTGATAGGCTGTTGTATATGTGTAGGTGATACCTGCGCTGTTAGAGGTGATGGGTCACTTTCCAAATGCTGCGCCACCAAGCTGGTACTAGACACCAGTTAGTAAAGTAATGTATATAGGAATGTGTGGCGCGCTTTTAGAAGTGGAGATAGTCATTAAATAAATGTGCTTAAAATAAATAAATATTATTCTGTGGTGAGGTTGGTGTATTCTACAATGCTTATTTAAACATCCAACTCAATTACGAATATTCCAAAATTGTAATATTTTTCCACAAAAGTGCCAAGTGTTACCGAATATAAAGTGCTGGGTGCTTATATTTTCCGGATACTATATACTTGATCAATAGATGTGTGTAAAACTTCAATCAATAAGTGAATAAAAATACATGAATAAATAAATTCCAACAAAAAAATTAATTTCAAACTTCAGTATATATCCATATGTAAAAAAATATATAAATATGTAGATAAATAAATTTGTTCTTAAATTAGTAAAGTGCAGTCTTCAGTGAATGTCCATATCTACTTTCCACTGCAAATAAATGTGCTAGTATATTCAGCTGTGCAATGTGCAGAAAATTAAGGTGCAGTGACTTGTTCCTCCACCAGGTGTCACTTATGGGTGTCCTAACTTCTCACCTCAGTAACCTGTAATAATCGCCTGGATATATATTAGCCCTCGATTGGGTACTTTCTGGCCCGGATGTCCTGTCTATTGCTTCCTTCTGATAATGTCGGGCTTCTTTAACAGGGGTCTTATCTCAATGTTTGTATGGTCCTTAGTGATCCCACTCTGATAGCGTGACCTCGGGCTCATTAAGCAAAGAGACCCATCATGGTGTAGTACATCAAATCAATTTTATTATTAAAACCAAATGTTACACTTACATTTCGTTGTAAGATTACAAGCGTATAAGAAACAAACTCGGCGGCGTTGGGAGACACTTCGCTCCGGTCCGTAACGTCACTTCCGGTACTGCTGGCGGCTCCTCCTATGCGTTACGTCACGTCACGTGACTTCCTCAGGGAGTCTCGGGAGGATTGATAGGCTGCGCATGCAAAAACAGCTTGTATAGCTTTAAAGAAATTGAAGCTGAATTTAAGCTTAATCTGTTTATGTTTAACCCCCCCCCCCCCCCATCAACATGATAATTACATTTAAAAAAAAAACTTTCTGTCTTCCCTACATAGCTTATTTTATACCCAGTGATCTCATCACTAGGTTGTTTCTGTGCTCCTCTATGCAATGCAGGCAGACCATGGCTGCTGGGAGGGGGCTAGCAGGGTGCTGTACATAGCCTCCTGAAAAACACCACAGCTCCCTGCCTCAGACCCCCCTCTCAAGATTCCTCAGCCCTGATGCAAGCAGTGGGCTGGCTCTTGGGAGGAGTTATGCAAATATCAAAAGGCCTTGATGGGTGGGTGTCAATCTAGCAGAGTGGGCGTTCCTAATCAGGCTGCTTTTCCATGCAGACCACCCCAGGTAACACAGATATGTAATGCTGAGCTTTCATGATTGAAAGAACTTAAAGCGGAGTCCCGGCCACAGAATCGTTTTTTTTTTTAAAAATACTTCCCAAATAGTGATCCACTGCCCTTCATACATCCGCTAATCCAGTTTTACACAGTTTAATAAGTGATTTGCAATCATAAAATCATACTTTAGAAATCGTTTGCTGAGCGCCGCCATCTTTGTAGTGATCACCCGAAGCTGCAGTATGAAAATGTATGCCCTGCTTCCTGGTTCTAACTGGATGGGGCAGATGAATGCAGCGCAAAATCTCGCGCATGCCCAGTACTATGCGATTGGCATAGTAAGGGTTTCCATAGGGAAGCCTATCATCTCGTAATTTCCTGTTTGCAAATAACGCGATGAGAGGAGCGGCCGGCTGCCTACATCACTGCCCATTGCCTCCTGGGAGTGATGAGTAAGAGCTCCCAGGACGCATTGCAGGACAGGAAATGACGGCGTGGGCCGCGGCCGAAGAGGGTGGGAAGTGGAAGGAAGGTAAGTATATTTTCTTCTGAAACAAGGTAAGTAAAAAAAATTAAAAATCGGGAATATCCAATTGTTTTTCAGGTGACACTAAGGAAGCGGATGGCACAAAATCTATTGTGACGATTTTGCGGCCGGAACTCCAATTTAAATCCAATGAATGAATGGAGCAGGCCAGGGACAGTGCATGTCCAATGCCACATTTTGAAGCAAGTGTAAAGGAAACCTTAGAAATTTGTTGAGTTTCTTGAAATTCAAGATGAGGCAAACACTGCCGTTTGGTTTCAGAGCCATAATGAAATTTGTGGATCTGAAGAAACATTTTAAATTCTAGGAGGAAGGCTCTGAAACTCCAGTCTGTATCCTCGAGCCACAATGATGTGGACCTATTTTGTGGTTGCGAGTTTGCATTGGGTGGCGGTACTGCCAACTGAACGCAATCTGTGGTCTAACTTTTGCTGAAACGTAGAAGTGTGCTCTAACTTGGCGGTGGCTCAACTCTGCAGTTCTCAGCTCCTGCTTTCTAAAGCTTGATGTACAGTAGGGATGAGTTCAGGCATGTTCGAATCCTAGTCTGAACCTGAGAGATCCTGCCAGGAAGCTCACATTGTAGTAGGCCAATCATAAGTGGTTGAGGCATTCATTGGTCCGGCCACCTATGTTTGGCCTACTACAAAGAGCGCTTCCTGGCAGGATCTCACAAGTGGGATCAGACTAGGGTCCGAACATGCCTGAGCTCATCCCCACTGTACAGCAAACTTTAGAAAGCAGGAGCTGAGATGTGCGGAGTTGAGCCACTGCCCATGTTAGTGCACACTTCCATGTTTCAGCGAAAATTGGACTACAGATTGCGTTCAAGGGGTGCGTATTCTTGCAGCTCCAAAGCTGGGAATGCCATGACCACTTATGATTGGCCTAGGTCAGTGACCACTTCCTGATGGGTTCTCTCAGGTGGGTTCAGACTAGGATCCAAAACTAGGGTTGCCACCTTTTTCTTTCAGCGAAAATTGGACCCCAGATTGCGTTCAAGGGGTGCGTATTCTTGCAGCTCCAAAGCTGGGAATGCCATGACCACTTATGATTGGCCTAGTTCAGTGACCACTTCCTGATGGGTTCTCTCAGGTGGGTTCAGACTAGGATCCAAACTAGGGCTGCCACCTTTTCTTCAAGCCAAACCTGAACACATTAGCAACACAGGGCCAATTTTTTTTTTTTTTTTTTTTTTTTTTCTTCATACATAGTATACACTATACGTAGGGATCTCCAAACTATGGCCCTCCAGCTGTTGCGGAACTACACGTCCCATAAGGCATTGTGAAAACTGACATTCACAGACATGACTAGGCCTGATGGGAATTGTAGTTCCTGAACTACTGGAGGCCCCTGGTATACACTATACCAGTGATGGGGGCCCTTGGCACCCCAGATGTTTTGGAACTACATTTCCCATGATGCTCAACTACATTCCATGAGTGCATGAGCATCATGGGAAATGTAGTTCCAAAACATCTGAGGTGCCAAGGTTCGCCATCACTGCACTTTACGTAGGGATCTCCAAACTATTGCCCTCCAGCTGTTGCCAAACTACATGTCCCATGAGGCATTGTAAAACTCTTGACATTCACAGACATGACTAGGCCTGATGGGAATTGTAGTTCCTGAACTACTGGAGGCCCCTGGTATACACTATACCAGTGATGGGGGCCCTTGGCACCCCAGATGTTTTGGAACTACATTTCCCATGATGCTCAACTACATTCCATGAGTGCATGAGCATCATGGGAAATGTAGTTCCAAAACATCTGAGGTGCCAAGGTTCGCCATCACTGCACTATACGTAGGGATCTCCAAACTATTGCCCTCCAGCTGTTGCCAAACTACATGTCCCATGAGGCATTGTAAAACTCTTGACATTCACAGTCATGACTAGGCATGATGGGTATTGTAGTTCCTGAACAACTGGAGGGCCATAGTTTGGAGACCCCTGCACTATAGGATTATAAAAGACCTGGGTCACCTTTGGGTTCACCAAGGGGAGTAGTAATGCGGCATGCTATTTGCACTGCGGCAAACAGAGGGTGTGACTTAACTGCTCTTGCTGACCTAAACGCCCCCCCCCCCCCCCCCCAGTGATGCCAAACCTGCCCCCGGACAGCAACAGATTTGTATGTCGGTCACAAGGAGAGTCACAGCCTGGTCTGAATGATGTATCCGGGTTTCAGACAGACTAAAGGCTCGTACACACTTGACGAAAATCGGACGAAATATCATCCGATTTTTCTAGCTCTTGCTCAGCGGCCATAACCGTTTTTAGTTGACAGTGCATAATGTTCACAAAATTTCTCGCCCGATTTTTTTTTTTTCTTGGAACGTTTGTTCGTAGAGTGTGATGCAAGTACGTATACGTGTGACCCCGAGGCCACGCCTTTGAGTTCCATCTTGTTGATGTGACGTGACTTTTTTGTTCTTAAGTCGTTCGTGTAACTGCGCTTCGAATTATTCGTCAGTTTATCACCATTTTCGTGATAAAACGATTTGGAAGATGGACATCCAAACATCTGAGACCCTTGCAATACTTGGTCTTGGAGTTCTGGCTATCCAAAGGCAGCAGCAAAAGAAGAGAACGAGGAGAACATGGTGCAAGAAATGGCTGCTGAGCCGTGACCAGTTCTCATATGTCACTACTGAGGGAATTGAAAGAGAACAATCCTGACCACTTCAGGAATTATTTGCGGATGACAGATGAGTGCTTCCATATACTCCTGAATGCAGTGCGGCCATACATACAAAAGCAGAACACCACTCTGCATTTAAGGGGGCACGCTGTGGTCACTCTGCATTTGAAGGGGGCATGCTGTGGGCACTCTGCATTGAAAGGGGGCACGCTGTGGTCACTCTGCATTTAAGGGGGCACGCTGTGGGCACTCTGCATTGAAAGGGGGCAAGCTGTTGGCACTTTGCATTGAAAGGGGGCACGCTGTGGTCACTCTGCATTTAAGGGGGCACACTGTGGGCACTCTGCATTGAAAGGGGGCACGCTGTGGTCACTCTGCATTGAAAGGGGGCACGCTCTGGTCACTCTGCATTGAAGGGGGCACGCTGTGGGCACTCTGCATTGAAAGGGGGCACGCTGTGGTCATGCTGTGGTCAGGCTGTGGTCACTCTGAATTTAAGGGGGCACACTGTGGGCACTCTGCATTGAAAGGGGGCACGCTGTGGTCACTCTGCATTGAAGGGGGCACGCTGTGGGAACTCTGTATTGAAAGGGGGCACGCTGTGGTACCTCTGCATTTAAGGGGGCACGCTGTGGGCACTCTGCATTGAAAGGGGGCACGCTGTGGTACCTCTGCATTTAAGGGGGCACGCTGTGGTACCTCTGTATTTAAGGGGGCACGCTGTGGGCACTCTGCATTGAAAGGGGACACGCTGTGGGCACTCTGCATTGAAAGGAGACACGCTGTGGTCACTCTGCATTGAAAGGGGGGGGCAGGCTGTGGGCACTCTGCATTGAAAGGGGACACGCTGTGGTCACTCTGCATTGAAAGGGGGCAGGCTGTGGGCACTCTGCATTGAAAGGGGACACGCTGTGGGCACTCTGCATTGAAAGGGGACACGCTGTGGTCACTCTGCATTGAAAGGGGGGGGCAGGCTGTGGGCACTCTGCATTGAAAGGGGACACGCTGTGGTCACTCTGCATTGAAAGGGGACACGCTGTGGTCACTCTGCATTGAAAGGGGGCAGGCTGTGGTCACTCTGCATTTAACCACTTTAGGACTGGAGGATTTTCCTGCTTTACGTCCAGGCCACTTTTTGCAACTTGGCACTGTGCGATTTTAACTGACAATTGCGCGGTCATGCAACGCTGTACCCAAACGAAATATACATCCTTTTTTTTCCCACAAACAGAGCTTCCTTTTGGTGGTATTTGATCACCTGTGCGATTTTCATTTTTTGCAATATTAATAAAAAAAGAGCGACAATTTTGAAAAAATAGCAATATTTTTCTACTTTGACAGTTAAAAAATATCCAATATATTAAATTTTTTGTCATATATTTAGGCCAAAATGTATTAAGCTACATGTCTTTGACAAAAAAATTCTCAATGAGCGTATTTTTAACCGCTTTAAGACCGGAAGATTTTACCCCATTCCTGACCAGGCCATATTTTGCGATTTGGCACTGCGTGACTTTAACGGACAATTGCGTGGTGGTGCGACGCTGTACCCAAATTAAATTTATGTCTTTGTTTTCCCCACAAATAGAGCTTTCTTTTGGTGGTATTTTTGCTTTTTGCGCTATAAACAAAAAAAGAGTGACAATTTTGAAAAAATAACAATATTTTTCACATTTTTTTATATGAAATTCCCCCCCCCCCAAAAATGTAAAAATCAAAATTTTTTAACATTTTAGGCCAATTTGTTTTCTGCTACATATGTTTGGTAAAAAAAATCGCAATAAGCGTATTTTGATTGGTTTGCGCAAAAGTTATCGCAGCTACTAACTACGGGAAAGATTTATGTCATTTTTATTGTTTTCTTTTTTTTTTAACGAGTAATGGCGGCGATCTGCGTTTTTTTTTTTGCGGCACTGCGACATTGCGGCGGACAGATCGGACCCTTGACTGACATTTTTGACACTTTTGGGGGGACCAATGACATTACTACAGTAATCAGTGCTATACATATGCACTGTTACTGTAATAATGACACTGGCAGGGAAGGGGGTTAACTTTATTGGTGATCAGTGGGTTAAATGTATCCCTAGGGGTGTGATTCTAACTGTGGGGGGGGGCGTGGCTTGTGATGTAACCACAGAGACATACGATCATACATAGCAGGATCGTATGATCTCTGCAGTTACATCAGGGAGAATGACAGACGGCTTTGTTTACATCCGCCGCCTGCCTTTCTCCCTCTCCAGCGGGAGATCGCGAGTGACCGGCGGCCTCTCTGCACAAATTCACATTAAATGTATGCCTGGTGCTTACTGACGTGTGTGGGGGGAGGGGACTGTGTGACACAGACACAGATCACAGGTTCAGCTATGCTGAATCCTGTAATCTGTCACTGTCTGTCACTTAGGAGATCCGCCCGCTTTGTTTACACAAGCGGGCGGATTTCCTCACTCGATCCCCGACGACCGGGGAAGAGCGGTGGTGATTGCTGCCTCTCCTCCCCTGGCCCGACTCCAGCTGTGTCTGAATACAGCGGGAGCGAGCCTCCGGCGGTGCGTGCGCGCCGCCCACAAGGGGAGGGGTCCAGCGACGTAGGTCTACGTCGCTGGATGGAATCGAGCCACTTTGCCGCTATACACACAAATACAGTGGATATTAACCACTTGCCGACCGCCGCACGCCGATCTACGTCGGCGGTCAGCCCCTCACAGGCAAAGTGACGTAGGGCTACGTCACTAGCTTGTGAGGGTCTAGGGAGCGAGCGCGCGCCCCCGGAGGCGCGCTCCCGCGTGGTCACGGACCCCCCCCCGCGCGTGTGACCGGCGGACCCAATGTCCGCCGGTCACTCTGCGATCGGCGGGGGAGAGGGAGAAAGTCAGGCAGCTTGTGTAAACAAGCTGCCTGTCATTCTCCCCTCTGTATGAGAGCTGATCATGTGGATCTACTATGTAGATCCGTTGATCACTCTGCATACAGCTGAAGCCACAGCCAATCACAGTTAGAATCACGCCCCTAGGGACACACACAGCCCCTCCCTCTCAAATAAAGTTAACCCCTTCATTACCAGTGTATTTTTACAGTAACAGTGCATATATATATATAGCACTGATTACTGTAGAAATGTCACTGGTAACCCCAAAAGTGTCAAAAATGTCAGTCAAGGGTCCGATCTGTCCGCCGCAATGTCGCAGTACCGCAAAAAAAATCGCAGATCGCCGCCATTACGCGTTAAAAAAAAAACAACAAAAATGACCAAAATCTTTCCCTTAGTCAGTAAACGCAATAACTTTTGCGCAAACCAATCAAAATACGCTTTTTGCGATTTTTTTTTTTACCAAACATAGGTAGCATAAAACAAATTGGCCGAAAATGTTAAAAAATTTTGATTTTTACATTTTTTTTGGGGGGAATTTCATATAAAAAAAAAGGGAAAAATATTGCTATTTTTGCAAAATTGACGCTCTTTTTTTGTTTATAGCGCGTGATCAAAAAATCGCACAGGTGATCAAATACCACCAAAAGAAAGCTCTGTTTGTGGGAAAAAAAGGACGCCAAATTCGTTTAGGTACAGCGTCGCACAACCGCGCAATTGTCCGTTAAAGTCACGCAGTGCCGAATCGCAAAATACCCCCTGGTCGTTTAGCAGCCAAATCCTCCGGGGCTTAAGTGGTTAAAAGTGTACACACCACTGTGGTTTCTGTATTCTGACATATCAACATTGGTGTATAGTATATGTCCCCTGTACACTGTATGTGTGGATAGATGGAGATAGATAGATAGAGAGAGAGTCGGTGCTCAGTTCATAATGCAACGAATATAGATACGAATTATCCATTTTTGTTGTTTTGTTATGATAAACTTCCGGGGTCGTCAGCAACTTCAGATCATGCGCGGTCTTTCGTACCCGATTTTTCGCGGACGTACTGCATACACATTAAACAAAAATTGGTAGTGCTGAGGACAGACGATTAAAATTTTGGAGTTTGTCCCTCCGTTTTTTTTTTTTTTTTCGATGAAAATGTCGGCATCGGCTGCTGAAAGTTGTGTACACACTAGCCGAAAATCGTACGATTTTTCCTCGGACGGAAATTTGCGGCCGATTTTCTACTAGTGTGTACCCCACTTGAAACCCGGACACATGATTCAAAACCCGGACTGTCCAGGTGAATCATGAACAGAGGTGGTAACCCTAATCCAAACAGACCTGAGCTCATCCCTACTGTATACACTGTATACACTGCTCTTATATATGCTGAACCTGCATGTATAAGACCTTAGTGCTCTCAGCGCTCCTCGGAGGGATCAATGCTCCTCGGAGGGATCAATGCTCGTGTCCCCTCTTTGATGTAAGCTACACATACATCTTCTTCAGGCTGGAATGTACAAATGTCCTTCCAGTGTGATCACCCCACAAGACGAATATACAAATCTGATACTATAATACACAGAGAAAACCATCTCCACATGTCTCCACCTTCTTCAGAGGGCAGTTTGTGTTTTTTCTTTAATGGGTCAATTACTCTGAGACATACAAGTTAATCTAATGCCTGAGCCTACGTGTAATCTTCTGGAATTTGTCTAAACTCCTCTTGACAGAACATGACATGTTTGACGTGCTGCTGTAATTGAATTGAAAGGGCGTCTCTACCTTTTTATATCTTTTATTAAAAAAAAAAAAAAAAATAACTTCCTAACAGGCTCCCCGCTCCTCCTGTCCCCACTGCACTGATCTGCATTTCTTAGACTCATCTGCCACCTATATCTGCCGGTGTGCCTATCCATATACTTGTAAACTCCATACCTGGAACACCTGTGCATCCCCGTGCAGGCAAACACAGCCCTTGCAAGGGTGTGTGTCAGGGGCTGACTGGCAATTTTTTGCCCAGGGGGCAAGTACAAACCAGAGGTCCATGGTGCAGCAACTCGGCCCCCCTCCCACTCTCCCTCTTCCTGGCCTCCTCCTGACCCTGACCCCCATTCGAGGCTGAATCTCCACTCAAGGTACTCTCTACTCACTGGCCAAATATGGGTTCCCGACCTGGCTACCAGGGAGGTTTGGGGTCAGCTTGGTCGAGGGGTTGCCAGGGGGCAAGCGCAAACCAGAGGCCCATGGTGCAGCAACTCGGCCCTCCTCCCACTCTCCCTCTTCCTGGCCTCCTCCTGACCCTGACCCCCATTCGAGGCTGAAGCTCTGCTCTAGGTACTCTCTACTCACTGGCCAAATATGGGTTCCTGACCTGGCTACCAGGGGGGGTTGGGGGTCAGCTTGGTCGAGGGGTTGCCAGGGGGCAAGTGCAAACCAGAGGCCCATGGTGCAGCGACTCAGCCCCCCTCCCACTCTCCCTCTTCCTGGCCCCTCCTGACCCCCATTCCAGGTTGAAGCTCCACTCCAGGTACTCTCTACTCACCGACCAAATCCGGGTTCCGGACCTGGCCAGCAGGGGGCGGTTGGGTGGGGGGAGCTGGGACAGCTTGGTTTGGGCTGGCCGGGGGAGGAGAGTCTCCAGTGGGGCATGGAACCGGCCTCTGCTCAGACACAGTTTACACCATCCATGCTGGGGGGGGGGGGGGGGGGGCCTGCACCCTGTCTTTGCCTTCATCCCACACTTAGTAGGTCAGCGGTTGGGACTTTTTACTTCTCTTCTTCACCAGGAATCATTTAGGCATGTCTGTGGCAGAAGCAGTGCAGCCTTAATACGGGGCATCAGAGTGGCCCAGGGGGGGGGGCAATTGCCCCCCTGGCCCAGTCCTCCCCTGGTGTGCGCTGTAGTACACCTGTGTGGACAAGGCCTAAAAGAACACCTGAGCTAATTATTAAGCCCCTTTAACCACTTGCCGACCGCCCGCCATGTCTTTACTGCAGCAGTGTGGCTCCATTGCGCGAATCGACAAACCTGTACATAGTTTTGTTCAGTAGCCACTAGATGGTGCGATCACGCCGCCGGAGGTGTGATCACACCGCTATTGGCTAGCGGGGATATCAATCAACGGATCCAGCAGGCCCGCTGTCCACTGGCCACCCGCGATCATCCCCGGTAGACTGGTACGTCTTTACATATGTAAACAAGGCAGATCGCCGTTCTGTCCAGGATGAACACAGTGATCTTGTGTTCATCCAGTGAGTCAATCCCCCACACAGTTAGCATGCATCCCCTAGGGACACACTTAACCCTTTGATTGCCCCTGATGTTAACCCTTTCCCTGCCAGTGTCCTTAGTGCATTAGTGTTTTTTTTTTTCAGCACTGTATTAGTGTCACTGGTCCCCAAAAAGTGTCCGTTAGATGTCCGATTTGTCCGCCGCAATGTCGCAGTCCCGCTAAAAATCGCTGATCATTGCCATTACTAGTAAAAGCAAATAAATAAATAAAAATATTGCAGCGTTTCTAGGTGCTATAACTTTTGCGCAAACCAATCAATATACACTTATTGGGATTTTGTTTACCAAAGATATGTAGCAGAATACATGTTGGCCTAAAATTTGATTTTTTTTTAATTTTTTTTGTGGGCTGTGTTTTATAGCATAAAGTAAAAACATTTTTTATTTTTTCAAAAGTGTCGCTCTTTTTTTGTTTATAGCGCAAAGAATAAAAATTGCAGAAGTGAGCAAATACCACCAAAAGAAAGCTCTATTTGTGGGGAAAAAAGGGCATACATTTTATTTGGGTACAGCATTGCATGAATGCGCAATTGTGAGTTTAAGTAACGCAGCCCAGTATTGAAAAAAAATAAATATAAATGCTATAAAAATATTGCATCTTTTGTAGACGCTATAACTTTTACACAAACCAATCAAAATACACTTATTGGAATTTTGTTTCCAAAAATATGTACCAGAATACATATTGGCCTAAATTGATGAAAAGAAATAAATTTTTTACATTTTTTTGGACTGTTTTATAGCATAAAGTAAAACATATATTATTTTTTTTAAATTGTCCCTATTTTGGATTAAAGCGCAAAGAATAAAAATTGCAGAGGCGATCAAATACCACCAAAAAAAAGCTCTATTTGTGGGGGGGGGAAAAAAACATCACTTTTATTTGGGTACAGCATCGCACGACTGCGCAATTGTGAGTTTAAGTAACGCAGCCCAGTATTGAAAAAAAAATACAAAAATATAAATGCTATAAAAATATTGCATCGTTTGTAAACGTAAAACTTTTGCGCAAACCAATCAATATACACTTATTGGGATTTTGTTTACCAAAAATATGTAGCAGAATACATATTTGCCTAAATTGATAAAAAAAAAAGATATTTGAAAAAAAATTTTTTGGCTGTGTTTACAGCATAAAGTAAAAAATATATTATTTTTTCAAAATTGTCACAGTTTTTTTTACACACATTTTATTTGGGTACAGCGTCGCACGACCGCGCAATTGTGAGTTAAAGTAACACAGCGCAGTATTGAAAAAATAAAATAAATAAATACAAATGCTATAAAAATATTGCAGCGATTCTAGACGCTATAACTTTTGTGCAAACCAATCAATATACACTTATTGGGATTTTGTTTACCAAAAATATGTACCAAAAATATGTACCAGAATACATATTTGCCTAAATTGATATAAAAATATTTTTCAAAATTGTCACTGTTTTTTTGTTTATAGCTCAAAAAATAAAAACAGCACAGGTGATCAAATACCACCAAAAGAAAGCTCTGTTTGTGGGAAAAAAAGGGACACTAATTTTTTTTTGGTACAGCTTTGCATGACTGCGCAATTGTGAGTTAAATTAAGGCAGCGCAGTATTGAAAAAATAAATAAAAATGCTATAAAAATATTGCAGCATTTCTAGGCGCTATAACTTTTGCGCAAACCAATCAATATACACTTAATGTGGGTTTTGTTTACCAAAAATCTGTTAAAGAATACATATTGGCCTAAATTGATAAAAAAAAAAATTTAGATTTTTTCTACATTTTATTTGGGTACAGCGTCGCACGACCGCGCAATTGTGAGTTAAAGTAACGCAGTGCAGTATTGAAACAATGGCCTGGTCATTAAGGGGATAAAACCTTCCAGTCCAGAAGCGGGTCATTTTATTCAAACATTCCGGGATGGCACGATGCAGCTTTTCATGGCAAGGCCGGGGATTCTGCATTTTCGGTTACCGGCAGTCCTTTTCTGCTGTGTTAGAAGATTCTGAAGCGTTTGAGCTGCTGAGACGTATTCTATTGTATTAGTGAGACAGGCAGAGTACACAACCACAGCGGTAATTACAGGACACTAGGTTAATCCTTGCTAATCTATGCACAACAGGCATTAGCAGACTGTTAGGTGATACGTCTGTCATTTAAAGCTATATTTAGCCGGGTTGGAATAATTTACAGATACTGCTGAGAATGAAGAAGACTCAGACTCCTAGTGTAATGAATGTCCCAAAACATACACTTCATAAAAACTCTTTTTCTACATGAAACATTGTTCACGACCCGCAAGCTGTTTGCGAAAGACTGGAAGCAGACAAAACCCCCCCCCCCCCCCTTACAACTGAGTCCTGGATCGGCGAGGTGAACCTTGAGGCCCGTACACAGGTTTAGATTAGTGATCGACCGATATCGTTTTTTCATTGCCGATACCGACACCGATATTTTGGTCATCGCGTATTGGTATCGGCTGATATTTTCGTATACATTTGAAAAAAAAAGTTTTTCAATTTTTTTTTTTTTACTTGACAGGTACTTTTGTGGAGGGATCTGACCCCAAACCCCTCCTCTGCACTTAAAAGCATTCAAAACACCAAGTTTGGCTGTTTTGAATGCTGTCATTTTTTTTAAATCTGGCGCCGAGTACCCGGAAGTGAAGTCATGAGATCACTTCCGGGTTTTTACATGGAGACCCGATCAGAGCTGAATGCGACTTTGATTGGGTCTTCGGCGGCCATACAGGCTGGTTGCCCGGGTTTCCTGAGCGGAAGGCGGCGGGGGGGGGGGACGTCCCATCCCGCTCCTTTGTAATGACAGCTGAGTGGCTTCTCAGCCGCACTGGTTGTCATTAAAAGACAGCCGACCGTCGGCTATGGACGCCGGTACCGGGGTGATGCCTTAAGCTGCAGGCATCACTCCGGTACAGCACTTTCCGAATATATATATATATATATATATATATATATATATATATATATATATATATATATATAATATTATTTAGCGCTGCACTTTTATATAGTATACAAACTTTTGTCGATTGTAGTGCTAGCAGCTTTTTGATTTTTGCTTGTTTTTTTCACATATATTGTCTTGTAGGCACACTAAACCAACAGTAAATGACCTTGGTTTGTGACCACTATTAGTTTCTGATAGTAAGGAAGCAAATTTACAATCCAAATCCACATCAAGCAAACACCCTTTATATATCCCTAAATTCATGTTCAGATCCTACTGTGGTGCATGTGCTCATCGCGGTATCAGGACAATATCCCCCCGGACAATATCCCCCCGGGACAATATCCCCCCGGACAACATAACCCGGGCAATATCCCCTGGCACAATACCCCCCCGGAAAACATCCCCCTGGACATAGGGTTAGGGTTAGAGGGCGGATATTGTCCGGGGGGGATATTGTCCGGGGGGGATATTGTCCGGGGGGATATTGTCCTAGAATCGCTGGTCACACGCGCCCACACAATTATTAAATTATATGTAACAAGATCACCCCCATTTAAAGCATATCTTACTTAATAACACTCAAGCCTTACATACCCTCTTCTGTGTAACAAGCCCTTGATATTACGTTTTCCCTTCACTTATAACCCATACAACCTCTTATAACAGAAATATTAATGTGTTATTAGCATCTTATGAATATTTAGCCATACTGTCTTTGAAACCCTATATCAATTCTTTATTGCCTGTTCATTTGACTTATTTTAGTGTCACAGTCACATTGGTCTTGTTAATGTAATACTTCCACTCTTTTTGTTCCCTTGTATTTTTCTCAATAAAATGCGTTTGGAACAAAAAAAAACCTAAAGAAAAAAAACAAAAAAAAAACCCTTTAGTCCATAGAGGTATTGTGTGTAATAGCCTCATCTCTATGGAAGGCCATAGATGATGTGATTGTCTTTCCCGCAACACACTCTGTTGATGGGGAAATTCCTCCTACTGAGCTTTGGTTTTCTGTCGAGGGGGGGATTGGGGTTGCGGGGAGCCGTCCCTGCCGGGAGAACACAATGACTATTGTAGCTGCTGGCAATAATCGAATGCTAGAGATCCGACATTCTGGTTGTACTCAAGTCGATCTATGGATAGACTTGGGTACAATTAGCCTGCCCATACATGGATTGAATCGATCTATGGATAGACTTGGGTACAATTAGCCTGCCCATACATGGATTGAATCGATCTATGGATAGACTTGGGTACAATTAGCCTGCCCATACATGGATTGAATCTCGGCCGGTCCCTACTAAACTGGCCGAGATTCAAACCTATCTATGGCTGGCTTAGGACAGCATGCTCTTTATCTCTGCAAGGCAGCAATGACAAATTCATACATTTGCTAATTGTGAAAGATGTCCAACAACCAGACAGTGAGATGATCCGGCTCCTATGCCTCGTTTCCACTGAGCGGTATGGTATGGTACGGTTCAGTACGGTACGCAATTTTTACCATTTCCATTGTCAAAAGTTGCAAATGGTACCCTAATTCCGAACCGTACCGTACCACTTTTTTGGTACCCTTTCGTTGAGGTACCAAGCACATTAGTACCATACCAACAGGGTGGAGCAATACTGTTGAGCTTTGGTACTGTTGGCGGTGGAAGCTTGATCAAGGTGTACCATACTGAACTGTACCGAACCGAACTGAACCGTACCGATCAGTGGAAACGAGGCATTAGATGATGGAGCAACCATCCAAAGACCCTAAGTCTGATTGGCTGATCTCTGCCACATCATATGTACCTTAAGAAGAAGTGCCACTACCCGCCAGACTGTTGGCGGCCAGTCAACTTATTGTGTAATCAGTATCCATAATTTGTCCTCAAGTGACTGCAACATCATTTAGGGAGTGGGCTGTCTCACCGGTTCATCAGGCAGTAGGGTTCTTAACAACCAGGCCAACTTTGGAACATGCCACCAGGTTCTATGTAACGTTATAGAGATTTTTCTTGCCTTAAGTTGGGCATATATGTGGTATTTTTGTCAATTTTGAATATGATAAAAAGTGATTGGCAGAAACTAAGCTATCTACCACTCATGAGTTCTGTTGACCACCAGGGTACGAAAGATTGTGAAGTTGAAACTAGGCAATGAATTGACAGCTTCAATAAAGTTTGGTCTTATTTAAATGGAATTGAAATGGTAAATATTTGCCGATTCCCATGAACGTAGTTAGCTTCGAACACAGGGCGAGATGGAGATGTCTCAATCCCATCTCCTTGCAGTCTATTGTAACCAATATCTTATGTCTGGTTCTCAACCACTGGGTTGTGGCCCACTGCCAAGCCAAGCCTTCCCTCATTATGGGCCTCCAACCAGCTGTAGAACCCCCAACCTCCTACATTGCCTCCCAGCATCCATAGTGCCCCCTAACCTCTCATAGAGGTCTGCAGAACCCCCAACCTCCATTGCCTCCCAGCATCCATAGTGCCCCCCGCCCCCTAAACTCTCATAGAGGTCTGCAGAACCCCCAACCTCCTACATTGCCTCCCAGCATCCATAGTGCCCCCCGCCCCTAACCTCTCATAGAGGTCTGCAGAACCCCCAACCTCCATTGCCTCCCAGCATCCATAGTGCCCCCCGCCCCCTAAACTCTCATAGAGGTCTGCAGAACCACGAAACCTCCTACATTGCCTCCCAGCATCCATAGTGCCCCCCGCCCCTAACCTCTCATAGAGGTCTGTAGGGCCCCCAACCTCCTGCAGGCCCCCAAGGCCCCTGAAATCCCTTGCCTCCCACAGTGCCGCCCAGCCCCCTGCAGTTTCCCCTGCAGAGCATCCAACTATGCCCCCCCATAGTGCACCCAGCCTCCAAATGTGTCCCAAAGTGACCTCCATTTTTCCACAGTACCTTTGCAAACCCCCCAGCCTCCTTCATAGATTCCATGCCCCATAGTTTCCCCCAGCCCTTTCCAGCACCCTCATCCCTTACAGGGCCACTGAGTCTGCTGCAAAGTCCCCTAACTGCCTCCAGAACCCCCATGACCCCCAGCCGCATCCATCACCCTCCAGCATTTCAATACATATTTTGCATTCCCATTACTTTATTGTTTAAGTATAAACTTTTTTTTTTTTTTTGAAGGCTTTGCTTTGCCCTGATCTCAATAAGGCTGAGAACCACTGATCTACAGAGCTGTTTGGTTATTTTTTATCTCTGCATGCATATTGTTAGCGATGTTTGATTAATTAGTTGTTATAGTGTCTGTCTCCCCCTCCTCCACACACCTCTACGCTCATCCCCTGTCATCACACTCAGCAACACGCAGCACTGCGAGACAGATTACCTCTCACCTTCCAAGCTGATTTACGGTTTATCCAGTAAGATATTAAGGTTGATTTTAACAACTCTGCTCAAGGTTTCTCCTCCTCAGTGCCAGGCACAGAATTATTCCCAGCCATCCACATAAAAGGCAGCGATGGAAAAAACACACCTGATAATTACATATATTACAGATTAATAACACACAAATATGGAGCTGTGCTTTTAAAGTTCTGTAGAACCAAGAAGACTGTTCTTGGAGGGAAGGGGGCATATTTGAGAAATAAATGAGGTGCAGAGTAAATAATGCTGCCAATTTTAGGTGGGGAGAACACCCTTTATATTCTCCTCTGCCTCTAATACCCCCGGGGCATTTTTTGTTTCATGTCTGCAGTCTCTGACCATCTCCTGAATCATATCGTCTGCAGTCTCTGATCACCTCTTGTATCATGTCTGCAGTCTCTGACCATCTCTTGTATCATGTCGTCTGCAGTCTCTGACCATCTCTTGTATCATGTCTGCAGTCTCTGATCATCTCTTGTATCATGTCGTCTGCAGTCTCTAACCATCTCTTGTATCATGTCTGCAGTCTCAGATCACCTCTTGTGTCGTGTCGTCTGCAGTCTCTGACCATCTCTTGTATCATGTCGTCTGCAGTCTCTGACCATCTCCTGTATCATATTTCTTGTATCATGTCGTCTGCAGTCTCTGACCATCTCTTGTATCATGTCTGCAGTCTCTGACCATCTCTTGTATCATGTCTGCAGTCTCTGACCATCTCTTGTATCATGTCTGCAGTCTCTGACCATCTCCTGAATCATATCATCTGCAGTCTCTGACCATCTCTTGTATCATGTCTGCAGTCTCTGATCACCTCTTGTATCATGTCGTCTGCAGTCTCTGACCATCTCTTGTATCATGTCCTCTGCAGTCTCTGACCATCTCTTGTATCATGTCGTCTGCAGTCGCTGACCATCTCTTGTATCATGTTGTCTGCAGTCTCTGACCATCTTTTGTATCAAGTCTGCAGTCTCTGACCATCTCTTGTATCATGTCTGCAGTCTCTGATCACCTCTTGTATCATGTCGTCTGCAATCTCTGATCACCTCTTATATCATGTCGTCTGCAGTCTCTGACCATCTTTTGTATCATGTCTGCAGTCTCTGATCACCTCTTGTATCATGTCGTCTGCAATCTCTGATCACCTCTTATATCATGTCGTCTGCAGTCTCTGACCATCTCTTGTATCATGTTGTCTGCAGTCTCTGACCATCTCCTGAATCATATCGTCTGCAGTCTCTGATCACCTCTTGTATCATGTCGTCTGCAATCTCTGATCACCTCTTATATCATGTCGTCTGCAGTCTCTGACCATCTTTTGTATCATGTCTGCAGTCTCTGACCATCTCTTGTATCATGTCTGCAGTCTCTGATCACCTCTTGTATCATGTCGTCTGCAATCTCTGATCACCTCTTATATCATGTCGTCTGCAGTCTCTGACCATCTCTTGTATCATGTTGTCTGCAGTCTCTGACCATCTCCTGAATCATATCGTCTGCAGTCTCTGACCATCTCTTGTATCATGTCGTCTGCAGTCTCTGGCCATCTCTTACATCCTGTCCTCAGTCGATGATCTTCTCTTGTATCATGTCTGCGACTTTGACCATCTCTTGTATCATGTCTGCAGTCTCTGCACAACTCTTGTTACACACTAATGTGCCCCCCCCAGAGTCATATACTATAATTATTATACATTTTATATAGCTCTGACATATACCGTAGCACTGTACAGAGAACGCCGAGAAAGTCACATCAGTCTGTGCAAAGAGCATACAACCTCCATGCTGATATTGTTCAGATAGGGAACTGAGCTGTGAACCCCAGTGCAGTGCCAGTATACCCCCATACTGTTGTGGTTAGCTGAGGCTCACTCCTGTCCTGTGTCTTCTTCTATAATTACAGAAATTCTCCCTCTGGTGGAATTTTATCTGGAAGAAGGGATTCCTGATGAAGAGGCCATGTCACTCATCAACCTGGAAGCTCCTCGAAGTCACCCCAATAAAGACAAGTGGCAGGAAATGTCTTCGGCTGGTATCCTTTGTATGCAAAGTGATTGTCATTTTTTTTGGGTTAATTTATAAAGGTAAGGGGGCTGTGTATCCAGCCATCAGGTCTCTAAACTACATTGCATCCGTAAAGTATGCACAGCACGTTCTCCACATTTTGTTATGTTACAGCCTTATTCCAAAAATGGATTACAGTAAACCCCCGTTATATCGCTGTTCAGTTTTTCACGGTCCCGGTATTTTGCGTTTTTTTTTTTTTTTTTCTATAAGACCTATTACTATTGTTTTATTAATTAAATCATTGTTAATTCAATATTTTTGTGTTTTTCCATTGCTCTTGCTCTTTCAGTATCTTTTATGTGTTTCTATTGTTTTAACCACTTGCCGACCACCGCAAGTACATTTACTGCGGCGGTCAGCCCCTCCTGAGCAAAATGACGTAGTGCTACGTCGCTCGCCCAGGAGCGTGTAGGGGGCAAGCGCACCGCCGGAGGCGCGCTCCCGCCCCGCTCGTTCATTGAGGTCCCCACGCGAGTGATCGGCGGCTCCGATGTCTGCTGGTCACTCGCGATCTCCCGCTGGAGAGGGAGAAAGGCAGGCGGTGATGTAAACAAAGCCGTGTGTCCTTCTCCCCTGTGTAACTGCAGAGATCATACGATCCTGCTATGTAGGATCGTGTGTCACTGTAGTTACATAAAAAGCCACACCCCTTGACAGTTAGAAGCACGCCCCTAGGGACACACTTAACCCCTGGATCTCAAATAAAGTTAACCCCTTCCCTGTGTCATTTTTACAGTAACAGTGCATATGTATAGCACTGATTACTGTAGAAATGTCACTTGTAGCCCCAAAAGTGTCAAAAATGTCAGTCAGGGTCCGATCTGTCCGCCGCAATGTCGCAGTCCCACAAAAAAAAAACGCAGATCGCCGCCATTACGCGTTAAAAAAAAAAACAATAAAAATTACATAAATCTTTCCCTTAGTTATTAAACGCAATAACTTTTGCGCCACCCAATCAAAATACGCTTATTGCGATTTTTTTTTTTTTTACCAAAAATATGTAGCAGAAAACAAATTGGCCTAAAATGTTAAAAAATTTTATTTTTACCTTTTTTCTTTTTTGAGTATTTCATATAAAAATAATGTGAAAAATATTGTTATTTTTTCAAAATTGTCGCTTTTTTTTTGTTTATAGCGCAAAAAATAAAAATCGCACAGGTGATCAAATACCACCTAAAGAAAGCTCTATTTGTGGGAAAAAAAGATTGTCAATTTAATTTGGGTACAGCGTCGCACGACCACGCAATTGTCCGTTAAAGTCACACAGTGCCGAATCGCAAAATAGGGCCTGGTCTTTGAGCAGGAAAATCCTCCGGGGCTTAAGTGGTTAAAAGTGTGTTTAAAGACCTTAAAATGCTTTTAAAAGTACAGTGAAAGTTAAAAAACATGCCTGGGGTGTTTTTTAATAGGGTGTTTCTATTTAGCGGATTTTCACTTATTGCGAGTGGGTCTGGAACATAAACCCAGCGATGGAGGGGGGTTTACTGTAAATTCATTATTTTCCTCAAAATTCTACAAACAATTCCCGATAATGACAACATGAAAGTAGTTTGTTTGAAATCTTTGCAAATGTATTAAAAAAAAAAAAAATGAAAAAAAAAACCCTATGTACATAAGTATTTACAGCCTTTGCCATGACACTCAAAATGAAGCACACTGTATAAAGAACAAAAAGAAGGCGCACGACCTTGTGCATTACTTAAGTAGAAATTATTAAAATGAATTAAGAAGAGTTCTACTCACAAACCTAAAATTAGATAAAAGCATATTGATCCACAAAATGGACCCCAAGCAACCAGGTCTCCAGGACAGTGACCAGCACGCCAGTGGACCCTTCGAATGGCTGAGGGCGTTTCGAGGGGAGATCCCCTCTTCCTCAGAGCCAACTCTGAGTCCACTCAAAATTAAGCTCAGGTTCATCTTGTTTCCACTGATCATCCTTGAGATGTTTCTACAACTTGATTGGACTCCACCTGTGGTAAATTCAAGTGATTGTAAGTGTCGGTTCACACTATTCCGACCCGAAGTCGCCCCGACTTCGGGCAACTAATGAAGTCGCCCGTGCGGCGCGACTTCAGCCCGGCTTGCAATGACTTCACATAATGGAAGTCAATGCAAGTCGCTCCGACTTTGCAAAAAAAAGGTGCAGGAACCTTTTTCTAAGTCGGAGCGACTTGAGTCGCTCTGATTTAGAATGGTTCCATTGCACAGCATGGACCGCTACTTGTCAGGCGACCAAGTCACCTGACAAGTCAGATCAGTGTGAACCGGCACTAAAGGCTAGTTTATTTTTTAAGAAACAAAAACCATATTATACTTACCTGCTCTGTTGCAGCGGATTTGCCCAGGGCAGCCCAGATCCTCCTCTTCTCGGGTCCCTCTTTGCAGCTCCTGGCCCCTCCCTTCAGTCGAGTGCCCCCAAGCTTGCTATAGGGCCACCTGATCCGAGCTGCAGCTCCGTCTGTCCATTCAGACACGGAGCTGCAGTTTGACCCCACCCCCTCTCTCTCCCGATTGGCTGGCTGACTGACTTTGATTGACAGCCGCAGGAGCCCATAGCGCCACTGCTGTGTCTCAGCCAAATCAGAAGGGAGAGTCTCGGATGGCATAGGGATTTGTGGACATCGCTCGACAGAGATCGGGTTCAGGTAACTATTAGGGGGGCTGGGGAGGCTGCTACACACAGTAGTTTTTTTCTCTTAATGTATACCCATTATACAGTGGGTACTTTCCGTACCCACTGTATAATGAGTCTTACCTGGGTCATTTTCAATGGAATAGCTCCTCCTACTCCCAGCATGCCTCTGATTTTTGCTGGTGTCCTAGCAAGATGGATGCTTTTTCTTCGGCTCTGATGTTTTTGTTAATTATTTTTTCTTTAAAACTTTTTTCTCAATCAAGATTCCCACTACATTGCTACTGAGTTGGTCTCTCAATGGAGCCATCTGTATCGGCCATTCCTCAATCTGACTTTGGAGGCTGTACATGGACCATGTTGGGTGTGCAGGTCTAAGGTTTAATGTGACCTTTAAGCACTGGGCTCTTTATTGTGATGCTTTCCAGTCTTTTGTATACTGGTTAAGTTAGCTGCACTAGCAGAGTCCTGCCATGCCTTAGTGGTGACCCAGTAACTAAAGACTCACTTTATAAATAGGCCAAGCATTAGGAGGTACCTCCATTATGGCATCCCATTAGATGCCCTGTTTTCTATCCGTTTTACTGCACAATTTTTTTGACCTGTTTCAATTATTGTCCTTCATAGTCTCAGACCGGTCACGTCATTTGTGTCCTTCTTGGCTAACCACTTCCCAACCAGCCAATAGTAATTTTACTGCTGGCCAGCGGCTCCTCTGGGCACCATGACATACAGACATGCCGTGCCAAACTTCCTGGTTTACAGGCACGTGTGGCCACTGCTTCTGGTGCTGTGATTGGATACAGCACAAGTTACTCAGCAGGCTCACAGCCAATAATTTGATGCCGATGGCTGCTGATGGTTGTGGCCAACTACAGCACAGATCTGTGTATATGGGTAAACACAGATCTGGTTCAGAGCTGAAATCAGGAATAAAAGCCAGCCAGTCTGTAAGTAAAATCAGCACACATACACTTGTTAGCAAGGCTGCTGTTAGAAATCGCGGGGGGCCCCATACAGACTACCTGGCAGGGCCCCCTCAAGAAAATATTAAAGATACATTTCGCTAAAATTACAACAAAATCACCATTATCAGACACAAATATAACATAACTCGCATAATTCCTGCTAAATCTAAAAAAAAAAAAAAAACTATGTTAAGCCTCGGTTCACATTTATGCGATGCGGGAAGGCTGCAAATCCGCAGCCTGTTCCCGCATCGCACACGCACCCCCGGCAGTTCACACTGCCATATGCGATACGCTGGGGGTGTCAATGTAATCTTAACGACACCCCCCGTTTGATCGCATATCGCAGTGTGATCGTGCAGTTCGCACAGGATCGGATCGCACAAGTGTGAACCGCTGTGCGATCCGATCCTGATGCGGCTGCCAAAAAGGGTCCCTGTGCGTGTTTGGTGCGGCTGCGGTGCGAATTTAGCCATACAAACTGTATGGCTAAACTCGCACAGCCGATCGCATGTAATGTCGGAGCAGTGCGCTCCAACATTACATGCGAACCCCGCACACGCACAAGTGTGAACCGGGGCTAAATAAAAAAGAAGATGAGATGAGAAAAATATACAGGCTGGGCAGTTGGAGCTCAGTGATCAGAGAGACAGAGAGAGAAAAACAAAGTTACAATTTACAAATAAACTCCTGAGCAGAGATAAGTGCTGGGAAGGGGGCCACACAAGGGAGGGGGATTAGTGAGGGACGACTGTCTCTTTCTCAGCAGATAAAAGCTGATAGCAGGGAGAGGGACAGATCAGATTCAGGTGTTGGAGGAAGATTTCTGTATTTGTTGTCCATCACTAATCCCCCCTCTCTGTGTGGGCCCCCCTGTGTGCTTGGGCCCCCTACAAGAGGGCTGGTGGTCCCCCCCTATCAGCGGCTCTGCTTGTTAGGCACACTGTTAACCGTTTAATTACCCTCCTGATCACCCCTGTCACCCAATTAGTGCCATTAGTACAGTGTACAGTATTATCACTGATAAGTGTATTAGTGTCACTTGCGATGTCAGATAGTGTCAGTCAGCGTCCCTCCCAGCCAGTGTCAGTTAGCGCCATATTGCCCGCCACACTTTCACAGTCACACTATAAGTCGCTGATCACCACCATTACTAGCATAGTGTCTGTCTGAGTCCGTATCCTGGCCAAGATCAGCGCCAATTACTGCCAGCACTTGTGACATATGCTAGTGGTAGTCAGTTAAAGGAGCGCCCAAAATCAGCAATAAGAATCCCACTTGGATCAAAAGATCGTCGTTTATTGGTAGCAGAACATGTTAAAGCCAACGCGTTCTGGGGGAACAGAGACCCCCCCCCTTCTTCAGGGCGTAAATGTTGCTATTCGGATCTGCAACCGACAGCATGAAGGGGGAGTCTCTGTTCCCCGAAACGCGTTGGCTTTAACATGTTCTGCTACCAATAAAACGACGATCTTCTGATCCAAGTGGGATTCTTATTGCTGATTTTGGGGCGCTCCTTTAACCGATTACCAATAGCAACTTTGGAAACGTACCACTAGCCCTTATCTTAAGTTAGCGGCCCAGACCACTCTACAAGGGTCCACTGCCTTTTTTCATCCAGCCAGGCCAGATTAATTGGGAGTTAATTTTCCCAAGTGGCCCTCTCTCACCTACCACCCACCCACAGACCCTCTATCGAGCAGGTCAGACCAGAGCAGCCATCAACTTTTCAAAATAACAGCACTTGTGACATGTAACAGAACACATTTTGGCCTAAATTTATTAAGAAATGTGATTTTATTGGATATGTTTTATAAAAGAAAGTAGAAAATATTGTTTGTATTTTTTTTAGAATTTCCAGTCTTTTTTCATTTATATAATAAAAAGTAAAAAAAAAAAACCCAATGGTTCTCAAATACCACTAAAAGAAAGCTCTATTTGTGTGAGCAAAATGATATAAATTTCACTTAGGTAGTGTTGCATGACCGAACAATTGTCAGTTAAAGTAGCGCGGTGCTGAATAGCAAAAAATGCCCCAGTCATGAAGGGGATAAAACCTTCCAGAGGTCACGTTGTTGAAACGTGTTACGAACTGCAAAAAAAATGAATGAAATTACCTTTACAAAAAATAAATAAAAGATACTCAGACGCTGAGACTAGATGACGATGACGAGCCCTTGATGGATGACGACCCCTTCACAGCAAAGTTAAGTTTTGAGGTGAGTGATCAGTTCCTATTGTAGAAGGTAGAGAAGATGTATGATAGAACAATAAGGCCGTCAATTACCGGTCCTGTAGGGTGGGCAAGATTTGGTATTCCTATCCTTAATCTTATACTTAGAAGAGTCTACTGACTTTTGACCAACTAAAGCTGAAATTTAGTCTCCCCAACCAAATGTATTTTTTAAAGTACCTGCACCTGCGCCATGCGGTTAGGGCACAATTCCCCAGTTCTGTTACACTAGAATCACATTTAGTCGAGCGCTTCTTGATTTCTAAAGACACAGATAGGGTACTTTCTCCTCTCTATCTCAGGAATTCTGGGAAGGAGGCGACTAAAGTCACTCAATTATGTTGTGTCTGGCAAAAGGATATTCCAGGCCTGGATGCCGAAGAGTGGGGGGGAGAATATACAGCAATGTATTCCAAAGATGATTTGGGCTAGGGATAGGTTCATTCAATTGAAGTTTTTGCACATTATACTCCTCAGAGACTATCCATTATTTACCCTACTGTTGATGAGCACTGTCCTAGGTGTAGGACGGAGATGGGCACCTTTTATACATATGGTCTTGTCCTGCCCTGCCCTTCAAACCTATTGGCAGGAGGTGGTAGATGGGGGTGTATTCCTAAATTGGCGGGTTCCTTGGGACCCAGCTTTCCTACTCCTGGATGTTGGTACCCAGGTGGAGGTTCCTTTCCATTAATGTTGCTTCCTTCTTTTATGCATGGAAGCTTGTTTTACATAACCCACAGTGCAGCAGGGGAGAGCGTTGGTGAACCAGGTTCTTCCGCTATTTAAACTGACATATATGGGACGTAATTGCCTGAAGAAATGTTATAAAATCTGGGGTGCATGGGTGGAGGCTAGAGCACTGTCTCTGTAATAGGTTTTTGGACCCTTCCCCCCCATCCTTCTCCGCCCTTTATTTTTCTTCCCCCCCCCTTTCTTTTTCTTCTCCCCCCCCCCTTCTTTTTCTTTTCCCTCCCTTTCTTTTGCCTTTTTACACTGGTTCCTGCCCTTTTGTTTACCCTACTTACCACTTTTTCACAAGCAAGAGGCATTTATGGTTTCAATACTCTGATTTTTGACTGTATGCTAGAGGAGTTAAACTAGCACCCCTTGGAAGAGTTCCTAGGAATCCGCTTTGATCAGTGGCGGCTGGTGCTCCATGGGCCGGGGGGGGGGGGGATCAGACGGACCACACCAGCTTGCACACCATACACCATCAAATCCCCCTCCCACCCCCCCCCCCCCCGGTCGCCGGCTCACTCACCCTGGGCATGTGGAGGGCAGGCAGCAGCAGCGGCGGTGGCTTCCTCCTCAGTCTTCTGCGTCTCCTCCCTCCTCCTCCTCTTTGGCCAATGGCATGGCTTCTCCTTCCGGCTAATCGGGAAGGACCCGCTTCCTGATTGGCTAGGAGGAGGATCCATGTGACCGAATATTCATTCGCTATTGTCACACAACTGGGTGGGCTCAGGGTGCAGTGCTCTGCACCCCGAGCCCACCCTTTTTTGAAGCCTATTAGAGCCCAAGGCTCTAATCACGTGCTTCAAAAAAAAAAAAACCATTGGAATCCATGAGTCCGGCCTTCTGTATGTAGATTAGGGGGCCGGATGCATGGATGGGGGGGGGGGGCAGCGCCCCTAATGGACGGACCGCCACTGGCTATGATATTATATGTGGGCTGCCCTCGTATGTTTTAGGGACCCTATTAGTGTTCTGCTATTTCGATCTATACCCATTTTGTACCAACTGAAATTTGGTTTTGTATTGTTTGTTTTTCTGTTTAAAAAAATAAATAAACTACCCAAAATAACCACAGCAAATAGTAACATATATATATATATATATATATATATATATATATATATATATATATAAAGACCTAAGAAATGATTTGTGACTCTATACAACTGTCTTTTCTCCTGCAGCAAGGCGGCTCTGAGTTTGTCCCTGTGGTTGTGTCCCGTTCAGTCCTGAGAGCCATGAGCAGGAGGGACGTCATGGTGAAGCGTTGGCCACATCCTCTGAAGTGGCAGTACTTCCGCTCGCTGCTCCCCGATGTCTCCATCACCATGTGCCAGACTTGTTTCCAGGTATGCACTGCCTATCTGATTCCTTTCCTGATGAGAAAGCATCTTATAAATCCAGGACCTGACCCCTCCAGAAAAAGAGGACCCAAGCTTTTTTTTCTTGGTTCAGTCTGGCTTAGCTGGTCTTCTTGGCCACACAGAGGAGCAAAGCATGTGGGCATGTGTGGATGGCACAGAAAAGAGAACTTTAATTATTTTAAACCTTAACTGAATGACATTTAGTATGCTTTGTGCACAGTGTTAACTATTGGGTTATATTGCCTCCTCCAGGAGGAGGACTAGGCAGAACAGAAAACACCTGGCTATGCCCATGGGCCGTCTTCAGCTTGGTATATAACCCTCCTCTCTGCTCTAGGTAATCAGTTTTAATCTCTCTAGTCAGGAGTAAGGACCTAGGCACCCGGCTGGGATCTCTGGTCCTCACAATTTTTTCTCCTTCCTTTCATCTTTTTTGTTTTTTCTCTTTGGAGATCTACAATCAACTGCCAGGCTGCCTGACGGGCTGGATAATCTAGATCCAGTGGTCCCCCCCAGCCAGCAAGCGCATGCAGACCGCAGCTACACGCTAGGTCAGCCACGACATCCTCATTGACAGAGGCTGGCCCGCGAGGTAAAAGTCTCGCAAGGTCGCATACGACTGGGCTTGGGTCTGAGTCACAGCGGTCCCTTGGCTGACAGCTCCCCTACTTCAGTGCCGTGGATTCTGTCTGGAGCGTTACCCGCACCATGGTAGGGTAAGTACAGTCCCCCCTCTCCCCTTTTGGCAGTCTTTTGGGGTGGATGCGGGTAACCTCCAGGGACCTCCCAGCTGCAGGCATCTCCCCGGTACCGTTTTTTAGAGCCGGCGGTTGGCTTTCTAACAACTGATGCGACTAAGCAGCCGCTCGGCTGTTACTAGAAGCAGTGCTGGGGGGGGGGGGCAATTTATTTAAAATTGTAACAATACAGACAACACATGTAACAGGGGTCTCCAAACATTCTAAACAAAGAGCCAGTTTACTGTCCTTCAGGCTTTAAGGGGGCCAGACTGTGGGCAATGGGAGGAATAATGTTCCATTATTTGTATTCCAGGGAGGGATGGTGTCAGTGTAAAGAATGGTGCCCCATTATTGGTGTCCATAGAAGGATAAGTGCCCCATCATTGGTGTCAGTGGGAGGAATAGTGCCTCATCATTGGTGTCAGTGGGAGGAATAGTGTCCCAACATTGGTGTCAGTGGGAAGAATAGTGTCCCATCGTTGGTGTCAGTGGAAGGAATAGTGTCCCATCATTGGTGTCAGTGGGAGGAATAGTGCCCCATCATTGGTGTCGGTGGGAGGAGTAGTGCCCCATCATTGGTGTCGGTGGGAGGAGTAGTGCCCCATCGTTGGTGTCAGTGGGAAGAATAGTGCCCCATCGTTGGTGTCAGTGGAAGGAATAGTGCCCCATGGCTGGTGTCAGTGGGAGGAATAGTGCCATATCATTGGTGTCGGTGGGAGAAATAATGCCCCATCATTGGTGTCGGTGGGAGGAGTAGTGCCCCATCATTGGTGTCAGTGAGGAATAGTGCCCCATCATTGGTGTCGGTGGGAGGAGTATTGCCCCATCATTGGTGTCAGTGGGAGGAGTAGTGCCCCATTGTTGGTGTCAGTGAGAGTAATGGTGCCCTATCATTTGTGTGGATGGATGGAATGGTGCCCCAAGGACCAGATAAAGTCAAGCAAAGGGCCTCAATTTCGGGACCACTGTCATAGAAGAATAAGAAAAAAAAAAAATATGAACTTTTTTTTAACAATTAAAGTAGCTTTTTTCTTAAACCAGTGATAATGTATTGCAAAGTTGTTTCTTTTCAGTATTATTATAATTATTAATATTCTACAATTATATTCTCTTTGACACACATTATGCCTGTGAGTGACCTCATGAAACCTAATAAGAGGATTAGACCAGGAGGTGTATTGGGATTGAAGGATGGGTTGTCAGAGTCCTCCTCTGTATACTCATTGGGTGTTTCATGGTTATAGCATTTACACTTCACCTGTCATATCTCCAGCTATATAATACGTCTTTAAAGAGTGGAAGATCTGATTGACCCACTTAGGCTAAATTTGCTTGAAAAAAAAAAGTTTTCCTTTTTAGTAGAGGGTGTTTTTTTTAATGAGAGGTGTATTTAAAGATGTTTAGTTTGTTTCATTTTGTGGTCCTTGTGTATGTATATTTAAACATTATTTGTGTACCGTGAAGCTGAACTACATGCAGAAATGTCTAATCTACATATGCCAAACACAAGACCCGCGACCCAAATCCCGCCCGCTAGGCCTTGTCATCTGGCCCTCGCACCCAGTTTTGCAGCTGGAATGTGATGGAACTCCATTCCACCACCTCCGACTCTCACCCTCCGCTCCCCGCTGTCACTTGTAAACACAGAAGCCTTCTGTATTTACAAGGGACAGCTATGCTCTTAGCGACTTCCGGATGTAACAGTTTCCTGCACGTACTCATGGTGGGGCACATCAGGGACAGATCTCCAGAATCTGGGAGAGAGAATAATCTCATTGCAAGGCAGAGCACTCCTAAACTTTTCACTTTGTACGTAGCACAGTCCTTACATCTGCACTATGTATGTAGCATACATACAGGACCCTGCACTCTGTACGTAGCGCACTCCTGAACTCTGCAATATGTATGTAACGCACTCCTGAGCCCTGCAATCTGTAATAAATGCACTCTTGAACCCTGCACTCTGTATGTACCGCACTCCTGAACTCTGTAGTCTGTGTGCAATGCACTCCGGAACCCTGCACTCTGTATATAACGCACCCCCAAATTCTGCAATGCGTGCATAGCATAATCCTGAATGCTGCACTCTGTATGTAGCCCACTCCTGAACCCTACACTCTGTATGTAGCGAACTCCTAAACTCTGCAATATGTACGTAGTGTAATCCTGAACCCTTCACTCTGTACGTAGCCCACTCCCGAACCTTGCACTCTATATATAGCATACTCCTGAACTCTGCAGTCTTTACGTAACTCACTCCTCAACCCAGCACTCTGTGTGTAGTGCACTCCTGAACTCTGCAATGTGTACGTAGCATAATCCTGAACCCTACGCTCTGTATATAAGGCACTCCTGAACTTTGCAATGTGTATGTAGCGTAATCCTGAATTCTGCAATCTGTATGTAACGCACTCCTGAACCCTGCACTCTGTAGCGCACTCCTAATCTCTGCAATATGTACGTAACACACTCCTGAACCAAGCACCCTGTATGTAGCGCACTTTCTGTACCTTACCTAATCCTGAACCCTGCACTCTGTACATAATGCACTCCTAAACACTGCACTCTGTACGTAAAGTAATCCTGAACTCTGACCCGTGTAGGTAATGCACTCCTGAACCCTGCACTCTGCACATAGCTTATTCCAGATTCATCTGGCCCTTTGAGGGCAACCATGCTGCTGATGCGGCCTGTGAGGAAATTGAGTTTGACTCCCCTCTAATCCATATTGTAAAACATTTCCGTAGTGGTGTTGTCTACACTAGTTGAGTACCCTCAGTTATTTGTGAGTAGGATAGATATTCATCTGAAAAATTAAGCCTGTCCCAGTAAAGCCAACGCATATTGTGCTCCTCTGACTTGTCTCTGAGGACCGCAGTGGGGTATTCCATTTGTTGAATTTCATTCACTCTGACAAACCATTGAGATTTAAGGGGAGGCGTTTGTTGTTTCCACATATTGGGAATGCAAGCCCTGGCGGTATTCAGGAGATGCTTCAGTAAGGGTTTACGGGATCTCTTACTTGACATAGGCATCAGATTAACTGCTTGCCGACCGCTGCACGACTGTTTATGTCGGCAGTCAGCCCCTCACAGGCAAAGCGACGTAGGGCTACGTCGCTAGCCTGTGAGGGTCTAGGGAGCGAGCGAGCGCCGCCGGAGGCGCGCTCCCGCGTGGTCACGGATCCCCCCGCGCGTGTGCCCAGTGGACCCGATGTCGGCCGGTCACTCACGATCGTCCGTTAGAGCAGGAGAAAGGCAGGCGGCTAATGTAAACAAGCCGCCTGTCATTCTCCCCTGTGTAGGAATAGTGATCATACAGTTCTACTATGTAGGACCATTGATCACTGTTCCTACACCTCAAGCCACAGCCAATCACAGTTAGAATCATGCCCCTAGGGACACACATAACCCCTCCCTCTCAAAAAAAAGTTAACCCCTTCACTGCCAGTGTCATTTTTACAGTAACAGTGCATATGTATAGCACTGATTACTGTAGTAATGTCACTGGTAACCCCAAAAGTGTCAAAAATGTCAGTCAATGGTCCGATCTGTCTGCTGCAATGTCGCAGTCCCGCAAAAAAAATCGCAGATCGCCGCCATTACGCGTTAAAAGAAAAAATGACAAAAATCTTTACCTTAGTTAGTAAACACAATAACTTTTGCGCAAACCAATCAAAATACACTTTTTGCGTTTTTTTTTTTTTTACCAAACATATGTAGCATAAAACAAATTGGCCTAAAATGTTAAAAAAATTTAGATTTTTACATTTTTTTTTTTTTGGGAATTTCATATAAAAAAATGTGAAAAATATTGTTATTTTTGCAAAATTGACGCTCTTTTTTTTGTTTATAGCGCAAAAAGTAAAAATCGCACAGGAGATAAAATACCACCAAAAGAAAGCTCTGTTTGTGGGAAAAAAAGGACGTCAAATTTAGTTTAGGTACAGCATCGCACGACCGCGCAATTGTCCGTTAAAGTCACGCAGTGCCAAATCGCAAAATAGGCCCTGGTCAGGAAGGGGGTAAAATCTTTTGGGGCTTAAGTGGTTAAGAAGTATCGCAGCTGGGTTGTCGATTAGAGAGTAGTCTGTGAGTTTGTGCACGATTTGCAACACCTGTTGCCAAAAAGGGGTCGAATCCCACAAAATGTGAATACGTTTTCAGTCTGGATACCACAACGCCAGCAAAGAGGGTTACGTCCTGGGAAGAGGGACGATAGCACTGAGGGCGTCCGGTACCAGTCCGCCAAGATTTTGTAAGATGTCTCTTGATATTTAATACAAAGGGATGTTTGTGTGCAAAGAAGAGTATCCGAGTCTTTCGGTCCTCCGTGAATGTGGTATTTAGATCTCTTTCCCACTTGAGCAGATACGACGGGTCTTGCTGAGAAGTAACTGTGAGTAAAATAACATACTGTAAGAAACCGAGAGGGTTTTTTCGAATTGGTCCCTCACCCACACAGAGATCTTCAAATGACGTTGGTTGTCTTTGAAACCTGGAGTGGTCAGGAAGGGACCCAAGGAAATATGATAGTTGTAACAAATTCCACTGTCCCAAAGCAGTAGAGTTGAATAGATTGTACAGGTCTGAAGGACGGACCCAACCAGGCGGGCTAAGAAAAGGAGAAGCTCTAACAAGATTCTTATCTACTTGAAGTTGGAAGGCTCTGTCAGTAAGTCCCGGAGCAAAGTCTGTAGTTTCTTTTGAACAGCAGCAATGTCCTTACATCATCCTTAGTGGGAGGACCCAGGAGTTTTAAGCCGGCCATTGATGCAAGAATGAAAATCACATCATCTATGGCCTGCCTAACTTCTAATACCCATTGATTAATCCCACCTGTTCAGGTCTTGCCATAACTCATTGCTCCCCTTTGTGGTTTGTTCCTCCATACTGACTTAAAACAATATTTTTTTTTTCCAGATGTTTCACACAGAGGACTACGAACTTCTGGTCCTGCAGCACAACTGCTGCCCCTATTGCCGGAAACCCATAGAGGACCCAAGCCAGTGACATTTCCAGCCTGGACCATATATACCAGCACTAATAGTCAACCCATAATTAAAGAAATATTTTTCTATAATTTATTAAATCTTTTTCTACATACTGCCTGTGTCTGGTCTGTTAGCTTGTCATCTGTTGGAAAACTACGTATGAAAAGTGTTGTCTCACAGCCATGGACAATAATTTGGGTCCAATTTTTGGGTGTGCTTCGAAAGAGCTGCATCCTTTTGTTGGTTCAATTTCACAGTACAGAATGGACATCTATATTGTAGAGTACAGCAGCTCTGGTTAGGCAGATGGACCTAAACTGGTGCCTTAAAGCAGGGGTCTCCATACATTCTAAACAAAGGGCCAGTTTTTTGTGCTTCAGCATTTAGGGGACTGGACTGTGGGCAGTAGGAATAGAAAATGTCCCGGCATTAGTACCAGTGGGGAAAATAGTGCACCATCATTGGTATCAGTGGGAGGAATTGTGCTCTATTGTTGGTGTTAGTGGGAGAAATCGTGCCCCATGGTTGGTGTCAGTGGGAGAAATCGTGCCCCATAGTTGGTGTCAGTGGGTGAAAAAATGCCCCATCATTGGTGTTAGTGGAAGGAATAATGCCCCATCATTGGTGTCAGTGGGTGAAATAGTGCCCCATCATTGGTGTCAGTGGGTGAAATAGTGCCCCATCATTGGTGTCAGCGGGAGTGATAGACCCCGTTATTGATGTCAGCGGGAGGGATAGTGCCCCATCATTGGTGTCAGTGGGAAGAATAGTGCCCCATCATTGGTGTCAGTGGTAGGAATGGTGCCCCATCATTGGGGTCAGTGGGAGGAATAGTGCACCATCATTGGTATCAGTCAGAGGAATAGTGCCCCATCATTGATGTCAGTGGGAGTAATGGTGCCCCATTATTGGTGTCAGTGGTTTGAATGGTGCCCCATTATTGGTGTCAGTGGGTTGAATGGTGCACCATCCTTGGTGTCAGTGGGAGGAATGGTGCCCCATCCTTGGTGTCAGTGGGAGGAATGGTGCATCATCACTGGTGTAAGTGGGAGTAATGGTGCCCCATCATTGGTGTCAGTGAATGGAATGGTGCCCTAAGGCCCAAATAAAGGCAAAGGACCACATCTGGCCAGTGGGCCACAGTTTAGAGACTACTGCCTTAATAGATAAGTGCATTTTAGAACAAGATTTGGAAACCTGGCTACTGAGAGCTGGTTGAGAAGAAAGAGCAAGCTCTAATCCCCAAGCCTCCATAGTCCTCCAGGCTGCAAGGCTGGTCCCCACAGCTTGTATTGGACATGTGGATGCAGAGGAACAGTCAACTGCTGGTGTGTAGGGGAGTAGAGGACAGCCCCAGCTGGCAGGGGATCGAATAAGTAAAACTGCTTTTTTACCCACATAGAATTAAACAAGCATTTAACCCGTGCAATGTGGAGGCAACCCCACTGCAAGGCAACATTCTTCCTTTCTCCAGGGAGAAGGGCTTTAGGAGAAGGTGTAACTCTTCCCACTTCAGCTAAAAGAGCATATTTGTATTCTGTCCCAGTTGGAGTAATTTACCTCCTGTTCCAATGACAGGAGGCAAGAAACCAGGAGACATCCCCTCAGGGACACGGCTTAACCGATATACCATCTGCAAAAGCCTCCCAGGGAAAGACAGGTCAGCTATGATACTAATGATCAGATTAGGTGCAAAGTAGCTCATGTACAATTCAAACACAGACCTGCAGAGGGCTGCGTCTGTAAATGTTCACCCAACCCATATCTGCAAGCCTCAGCATACAGCTCTACATGCAACCTGCTTATTACCACATCCTTACCCAACCCATAGGGTTATCAGTCGCAACCATAAAACTTGCATCACCACCAGGGCTGCTGCCAGAAACCACGAGGCCCCGTATAAACAACCTGACCCAAGAGCCCCATACAGCCAATGCTTCAGTTATGAATGAACACAGTGGGTGATTGGTACTTATCACTCAATGTATTCATTCGGGGAAAGGAAGGGGCTGGTAAATATGACATATTTACCAGACTCTTCCCCCATTTCCCTTCTTGAAGGATCCTGTTGTGTTCTTACAGCTGCCACTGGGAAGGTGAGGAGGGAATGCTGTCAGTACTGCAGGGGTAGGAGGGGGGGGGGGGTTGGGCAGCAGGGGGAAATGTATGGTGCACAGGGAGGTTAATTGGTGTGGTGGAGGGCAATTACTCGAACCAATCCCCTGTATGGTGCTCTCCAATGGGAGGGAGAGGAGAAGAAGCCAGCTTTCAGCTTCTGCAGAGAGCGAGATATAGGGGATTGATTCCAGTAATCCCCCCCAACCGTGCTGATCACCCTCCCTGCCCACATCTGATTAACCCTGCTGCCTAGGCCAGTGGTACCCCGTAATCCATGGACTTGGGATTAAACACAGGCAACCAACCTTTTCATGGTAGCACCAGGTTTCTGTGGGCTAGCTAAAATACATCAAGCATGGTATACCACAGAACCACAGTGATTGGTTGACATGGAGAAACCTGAGTGTTCCTGAAGCATACAGACATTAATTTATTGTAATATTTCTTTATCAAGTTCGTACGTAATAATAGAAGGACATACATTTAATGTGACACACTTTTCATGTCTTCCACCAACAGCTTCCTTTACAGCAGGCATGTCCAACTGGGGGCCAAATGCGGCCCAGGACCCCAGGCAATGCGGCCCACTGCCCCCTGACAATTTTTTTTTTGCTGGGGAGGAAGGAAATCGGGTCGGGGGCATGGCCACAGCGGCTTCCAACTAACGGTAGGCAGAGGCTGCCTCAGTGTTTTCTGACTCCTACCACCATGACCACTTCAAATCACTGAAGTGGTCATGGTGGTTAGAATGTTCCTTTAATATCTCTCAGAAGAAGTAAACCTCCGTATACTGATTCCATTTCATTTGATCATCCTCTAGTTGTGTTAAATTAGTGCGAGAGGGCGCAGCAGCATTTTATTACTTATATACCTTAACTATAGTATATATTTTTTATGCGGCCCGAGAAAATTTCTCTACACTCATTGTGGCCCAGAGAAGCCAAAAGGTTGGACACCCATGCTTTACAGCTTTTCAGTCACTTGACTTGGTAGAGCTGAGAAGATTGGTGTGCTGGAAGTAGATAGGTGTATATTGCCTACCATGCGTATGGCATCCATGGGAGAGTTCAGAGGCGAAAGTCATTGCTGGCCAAAAAGAACACAAAGGCTCGTCTCATATTTGCCAAAAACCATCTTGATTATCCCCAAGACTTTTGGGCAAATAATCTGTGGACTGATGAGAAAAAGTTTTAACTGTTTGTAAGGTGTGTTTCCTATTACATCGTAAAACTAACACAGCATTTCATAAAAAGAACATCATACCAATAGTCACACATGGTGGTGGTAGTGTGATGGTTTGGGGCTGCTTTGCAGCTTCAGGACCTGGACGACTTTCCATAATTGATGGAACCATGAATTCTACGCTCTACCAGAAAATCCTGAAGGAGAATGTCTAGCCATCAGTTCCTGACCTCAAGCTCAAGCGCACTTGGGTTATTGCAGCAGGACAATGATCCAAAACACACCAGCAAGCCCACCTCTGAAAGGCTAAAAAAAAAAAAACAAAATTAAGGTTTTGAAGTGGCCTAGTCAAAGTCCAGACGAATTAGATGCTGTGGCATCACCTTAAACAGGCCGTTGCTGGAAAACCCTCTGTGACGGTGAACACCGTCACTGGGAGTGAGGGACAGGTACTCGGGGGACACTGATAGAATGGTTTGGATGGCTTCAGATGGGACAGTAATATTTGTCAGCAATATCTCTCAGGAAATGTATAAAGATGAATGGTTTGACTTTTCAGATTGCTAGAATATTGCAGGAGTGTCTCATAGACCCTTGCTAGATAGTGAGATGGGGTGGGGTTTGTTATTGGTAAGTGCCTTTATTCCATTGTTCTATTGTTTCTGTCTGCCTTAAGATAAACTTATTATGGGATGTATATGTGTATGTGGATTGGCTGCAAAGGGGGAGGGGGGATTGTCCCACAGTATATATCTCTTTGTGCATGTGTTTGAAAAAAAACAGTTTGAGCTCTACCTCACCCTCAATCTAGAGTTCTGTCTGTTATTAGGGGAATCTGCTACAAGGGATTGCTATGCTATTCATACTCCCTTGAATCATCACTAAGCTCTTGTAAGAACTTGTTCCTGCTTCACCTCTGGGGAAAGAGAGGTTCACCCACTGGAACCTGGAGCCTTGTCTTAGGTCCAGGGTGGGTAGGAGACGGCGAGACCCCAACCAAGCTGTGGCAGTTCGTGGGGTCTGATGTGGTTATTGTGTCTGGTGGAGTGCTTGGAGCCCTCGGGAAGCACTAGGAGCATCCGTCAACGTAGGTACCCAGTCGGGGTGCCAGTTGATCTGTTACACCCTCCAATGTGGCTGACATAAAACAATTCTGCAAAGAAGAGTGGGCCAAAATTTCTCCACAGCGATGGGAAAGACTCCTTACCAGTTATCTCAAACGCTTGATTGCAGTTGTTGCCGCCAAGCGTGGCACAATCAGTTATTAGGTTTAGGGGGCAATTTCTTTTTCGCATAGCGCCAGGCAGCTTTGGACAGCTTTTTCATTTAATATATGAAATCATCATTTAAAAACTGCATTTTGTATTTACTCGGTTTATCTTTGTGTAATATTAAAATATTTTTGATGATCTAAATCGTTTAAGTATGACAAATATGCAAAAAAAAATTTAAAAAATCAGGAAGGGGGCAAATACTTTTTGACAGCACTGTATATTATTAAAACTGTCCAATGGGGCAAATGCCCCCCAGCCCAGGTTTCTCCTGGTTCTGATTGATTAAATATAACCCAATGTACATTGCAGGTCATCCAGGGTACCTAACCTGCTGCATGATCTCCAGTGCTTCCAACGTCAGACCACGGACCGATATTCACCAGAATGCATGGGCGTCCACATGGGGGGGGGGGCAAGGGAGGGCAAGTGCCCCCTCCCCCTGGAATCTCAACTTCCCCTTAAAGTGGTTGTTAAGCCACTTTATACTAACCTGTCTGGTCTGTTTACTTATCCTGTGTGCCCGTGCCCCTGTGTCTGTGTCTGTGTTTTAAAAAAAATAGGCCGTTCTTTACCAGTTTTCAGAGCTCCGATCGCCACTCATGTGACCCGCCAGCTCTCTCCTCTTCCTGTCTGACAGCTGCCTGCAGCGGGTTGGGCAGAGGATTCCCCGCTGACGGAGGGGAGGTGGAGGGGGGGGAGGAGAGAGGCGGCGGGTCACGTGAGCAGCGATCAGAGCTCTGAAAATTGGTAAAAAGCGGCTTAATTTTCCACTTTAAAAAGAAATATTCATGCATCGTGGCTTGCCCGTTGACTGACATCAGCAGCCGCGTGGACCACTGTCCTCAGCCCCAGGCCCCGGTGCTATCATTCCAGGAGAGGGGGAGCCAGGGGCAAGGAAATTGAGGAGATTTGTGGCCCAGTGCACAGAAGCACTGCACGTCACAGCAGGGCCGGAGTGGGACTCATTTTCAGCCCTGGAGTTTCATGCCTTAGACCAGCCCACTCTAGTTCGCGACTGACTATATTAAAATAATGTAATTAAAACCTCAGAATATAAGTTTGCAATGGCGCACTGTTCTCTACAGCCTTGTAATTCATTGTATTTTTCAAAAAACTATTTCCAATTTAGTGCAAATACAGTAGCCTAAGCTTTGCTTCACAGTGACGTAGATCTATGTCGCTAGCCTGTGAGGGTCTAGGGAGCGAGCACGCGCCCCCGGAGGCACGCTCCCGCTCCCACGTGGTCACGGACCCCCCGCGCGTGTGACCGGCGGACCCGATATCCGCCGGTCACTCTGCGATCGCGGCTGCAGAGGGAGAAAGTCAGGCGGCTAGTGTAAACAAGCCGCCTGTCAGTCTCCCCTGTGTAGAAACAGTGATCACACGGTTCTACTATGTAGGACCGTTGATCACTGTTTCTACAGCTCAAGCCACAGCCAATCACAGTTAGAAGCACACCCCTAGGGACACACACAGCCCCTTCCTCTCAAATAAAGTTAACCCCTTTACTACCAGTGTCATTTTGCAGTAACAGTGCATATGTATAGCACTGATTACTGCAGTAATGTCACTGGTAACCCCAAAAGTGTCAAAAATGTCAGTCAAGGGTCCGATCCATCTGCCCCAATGTCACAGTACCGCAAAAAAAAAAAAAAAAAATCGCAGATCGCCACCATTACGCGTTAAAAAAACAAAACACACAACAAAAATGACAAAAATCTTTCCCTTTGTTAGTAAACGCAATAACTTTTGTGCAAACCAATCAAAATACGCTTTTTGCTATTTTTTTTACCAAACATAGGTAGCAGAAAACAAATTGACCGAAAATGTAAAAAAATTTTGATTTTTACATTTTTTTGGGGGGAATCTCATATTAAAAAATGTGAAAAATATTGCTATTTTTGCAAAATTGACGCTCTTTTTTTTGTTTATAGCGCATGATCGAAAAAAAAAAAAAAAATCGCACAGGTGATCAAACACCACCAAAAGAAAACTCTGTTTGTGGGAAAAAAAGGACATCAATTTAATTTGGGTACAGCGTCGCACGACCGCGCAATTGTCTGTTAAAGTCACGCAGTGCCGAATCGCAAAATAGGCCCTGGTCAGGAAGGGGGTAAAATCTTCCGGGGCTTAAGTGGTTAACACATTAATTTAAGTACTGAGCACTTAAGAACAATATTTGCATCACAGTTTTATGGTATCTATGTATTTAAACACATTTGTACTTTAAAGTTATGAAAATTCACCTGATCACCCAAGAGAGTTTAATCAAGTCTCAAAATAACAATTGGAAAATCAACACCTGTAAACACCCCAATTAATTTGATTTAATTTATTTCCCCTTGAGGCGCACCATCACACCCCCCCCCCCTTTTTTTTAAAACTCCATAAAACTTACCATAGGGCGGGCGCAGCGTGCCAGATGCTTCCAGGCTTCACCTTTACAGCTTTAAAAAAGAGCGCCTTCCGCCGGCCAATGAGAATCGGCGGCTCCTGGACCAATCACGGCTAAGCAGAATCCAGCAGCCAATCAGATTCCGCCGGATGACATCATCGGCCCACGCCTCGGCTGCTGCAAATGAGAATCAGCGGCTCCTGGGCTGGACCAATCACGCCTATGCAGAGACCAGCAGCCAATCCGATCCCGCCGGATGACGTCATCGGCCCGCTCCTCGGCTGCTGGAACGCAGGAACAGGTAGGAAATTCGCAGATACTGTATTTGAAGACCATGACACCGGCCCTCAACCCGACCGGCCCACCGGGAATCCTCCCGGTCCTCCCGATTGGCCAATCCGGGCCTGCGTCACAGCACGAAACTGCACGAACCCAAAACAGAGAGGGTCAGCTTTGCTTTAGCATCAGGTTTCTCAAACCTTTGAATGCCTACGCTTTATGTGATAATGATTAAGCCCCTTCCCTTCATGACATTGTTGACAAAGGCGGGAGCATGGCTGACCTTAAAATGATGCCCCCCATGTAGGGGAAACCCCAAAACTCATGGGTTTTAGTAACATTTTGACTGTTGAAGCCAAACTGAAATTGATTTATTAGACAAACATGTAAATAGATAGACATTTTTGGAGAGCAATTTAGTCACATTACATTCTGTTGTTTTGAAAACATTTGCTATATCTTCCTAAGGAGTTGTATTACAATTTATACATTCTGAAGTGGGTGGCACCTAGCTAACTAAATTCTTTTGAAGTCCCACTTGAGTCTTTGGTGACATTCTTTGATATGCGGATGGTCATTCCCATCACTTCCAAGGCTTGTTTGCTGAACAGGTCTTCAAAGGTCTAGATAGCAATCTAACAGCTGGAGGTATAAATGGCTTTTGAACACAACAGCTGTTATACAATATGACTTCTCACAACATATATATCCAATATATATGCTTAATCATAAATACATGTTTGATAAATAAAATGGCTGTTCCCTTTTCCCCATCACCCCCCCTGGAAAAGTTCTGCGGATGCCCATGCCGGAATGGTTTTTTTTTTTGTTTGTTTTTTTTGTACGTCTACAATTGTCTTTTCTGTCATGTTCTATCAGACCAGCCTGTTGGAGTCAGAAATATCAGAAATGAGATCACATCAGCTGTTTACATTCTCAGATTGTAATATTCACACCAGACAGTGGATATTACCCATTCTTCTCTTCCTACACAGAGAGGGATGGATCTCCGTGACATGGAAATTTATAGTTTGTTTAAAATGAAGTATTTCTCTGAGTGATGTACAATATACACAGATGGCTTTCTTCTACTCCCGTAAATCCTCTCTCAGCTTTTAAAGTTCTTGTAACTGTTTGTTCTTGCTTCTCTTATCAGTTTCTGTGCTTTGTCTAATCCCACTTCCTATTGTCAGAGCAGCTACTGGAGTTTCTCCAACTCCCCCATCCCATGTCCTCAGTCTGCTGGTCCTCTGTCTGCTGGTCACCTAAGCTTTCTACTGCCCAGTGTCTCTCCTTTTTTACTGCTTATTTGCTTAACCATTTATTCCTATTATTATTGTTAGCCATGATTATTCATTTTTAAAGCAGCAACACTTGCTGCAGGTTGTTATAGAACAGGGGTCAGCAACTTTTTCCGCATTCAGTTTACAAGAATTAGACAACTGGCATGCCAGTAAACCGTAACAAGCCTTAGGCCCCTTTCACATGATCGGAACGATCTAGTCCGCCTGTCCGTTTTTCCAGTGGACCCGATCTGGCCACCCATTCTCCTTTATGGGGATGTCACCTGTCTGGCATCTGATCCTACAAGATCCACTGAAAACAGACAGATGGTGGTGATATGTTCACGTAAAGAACGCTGGTATCCCGAATACCCGTTCTTTCAGACACTCCAGAACTGGCTAGGGACTTTGTGACTATAGCCCTTTTTGCCTGGAGCGCTGAGTTGATCGTTCCTGAAATCCTACCAAGCATAGAAGAAGAATAAAGCAACACAGCAATCGCATACCTAAACATCAGTCGAAACTAGATGAAGGGTACAACAGGAACTTTTATTGAACAAACTCATACAGAATATATACCCCACCAGGTCAGATGAGCCTGATTACATTATCACATGAAGATGAAATTGTATACAGAAACATAATTACCTGAGCTAATTACCTATCCATCTGGACAGAAACAATAGGTGAATGGGAATCCAGACTGAGACAATGTTATAATTAACATGCTAATTAACTCAGCACTTAAACGAGCCTGGGTGGCCAGACTGGCCAGCAACAAGGCTAAAACAAAGTACATTACATATTATCCTACGTATAAACACAGAACACCTTATTAAACAGACAAATAACAGGAGACCCCAGTAGCAGACTGTCCGGCTCCGACCTACAATAGTCTATGAGGCAAAGCTCATACAATGTTCCATAAGTTCAGTGGTTGGTGAGTGCTGAATGTCTCTAAATTGACCCAAAAAGGTGAACTGTCCATGAGTTTCAGGAAAAGCGTTGGATCATCTGGGTCTTAGGGGCAGCCACGCCAAATAGCGCTTACCTGGCTGAATGGGAAAAGGTATTCGGTACCAAGGTCCACCAAATGCAGGATATAAGTAAACAACCCAAATATGTGGTTTTATCACAGTTCGTCATCCGTCCAGCAGGTCGAATCCAATGGGATCCGATGAAAACCGACAGGCGATCCATTTTCATTCGATCTCCCCATAAAGAAGAATGGGACTCTGACATGTCCGTCTCTGCACAGTGAGCAGAGACGGACCTGTCATCTGCCTGCTCAGCAGGGATCAACGGAGCGATCCACCTTCATACCTCAGTTCACCCCAAATTCTGCACCCTTATACCTCCGATCACCCCCATTCCTGCATCTTTATACCTCGGGTCACCCCCAATTCCTACACCTTTACACCTCAGATCACCCCAATTCCTGCACTTTCACACCTCAGATCTACTCAAATCCTGCACCTTCATACCTCAGATCACCCAATTCCTGCACCTTCATACCTCAGTTCACCCCAATTCCTGCACATCAAACCTAATTCCTGCACCCTCACATCTTAGATCACCCTAATTTCTGCACCTTCACACCACAGATCACCCTAGTTTCTGCACCTTCACACCACAGATCACCCCAAGTCCTGCACTTTCACACCTATGACTACCCCAATTCCTGCACCTTCTTACCTCAGTTCACCCCAAATTCTGCACCCTTATACCTCCGATCACCCCCATTCCTGCATCTTTATACCTCGGATCACCCCCAATTCCTGCACCTTTACACCTCAGATCACCCCAATTCCTGCACTTTCACACCTCAGATCTACTCAAATCCTGCACCTTCATACCTCAGATCACCCAATTCCTGCACCTTCATACCTCAGTTCACCCCAATTCCTGCACATCAAACCTAATTCCTGCACCCTCACATCTTAGATCACCCTAATTTCTGCACCTTCACACCACAGATCACCCTAGTTTCTGCACCTTCACACCACAGATCACCCCAAGTCCTGCACTTTCACACCTATGACTACCCCAATTCCTGCACCTTCTTACCTCAGCTCACCCCAATTCCTGCACCTTCACACCACAGATCAGCCCCAATTTCTGCACCTTCACACCAGAGATCACCCAATTCTGGCACCTACACATCTCGCATCAGCCCCAATTCCTGCACCATCACACCTCAGATCATTCCCAATTCCTTCACACCTCAGATCAGCCCCGATTCGTGCACCTTCATACCGCAGATCACCCTAATTCCTGCACCTTCACACCTCAGATCAGCCCCAATTCCTGCACCTTCACACCTCAGATCATCTCAATTCCTGCACCTTCATACCTCAGATCAGCTCCAATTCCTGCACCTTCACACCTATGATTACCCCAATTCCTGCACCTTCATTCCGCAGATCACCCCAATTTCTGCACCTTCACACCTCAGATCAGCCCAATTCCTGCACCTTCACACTTCCGATCAGCCACAATTTCTGCACCTTCACATCTCATATCAGCCCCAATTCCTGCACCTTCACACCACAGATAACCCCAAGTCCTGTACCTTTACACCTCAGGTCAGCCCCTAATTCCTGCACCTTCACACTTCAGATCACCCAAATTCCTGCATCTTCACACCTCAGATCACCTCAAATCCTGTACCTTCATCCCTCAGATCACCCCAATTCCTGCACCTTCACAACTCAGCTCAGCTCCAATTCCTGCACCTTCACAACTCAGCTCAGCTCCAATTCCTGCACCTTCACACCTGAGATTACCCCAATTGCTGCACCTTTACACCTCCGATCAGCCCCAATTCCTGCACCTTCACACCTGAGATTACCCCAATTGCTGCACCTTTACACCTCCGATCAGCCCCAATTCCTGCACCTTCACACCTCCGATCAGCCCCAATTCCTGCACCTTCACACCTCAGATCTCCCCAATTCCTGCACCTTCACACCTGAGATGACCCCAATTCCTGCACCTTCACACCTCAGATCAGCCCCAATTCCTGCACCTTCACACCTGAGATGACCCCAATTCCTGCACCTTCACACCAGAGATTACCCCAATTCCTGCCCCTTCACACTTCAGATCACCCCAATTCCTGCCCCTTCACACCTCAGATCACCCCAATTCCTGCCCCCAGTGGCGGTTCTACATTAAATTGCTCCCCGGGCAAGACTCCCCCCGGCGCCCCCCCCCCCCCAAAAAAAAATAACATGACAACATAACAATAAATGCAGAGTGCCACAGCATTGCCCCCAATAAATGCAGAGTGCCACAGCAATGCCCCCAATAAATGCAGAGTGCCACAGCATTGCCCCCAATAAATGCAGCGTGCCACAGCAATGCCCCCAATAAATGCAGAGTGCCACAGCATTGCCCCCAACAAATGCAGAGTGCCACAGCAATGCCCCCAATAAATGCAGAGTGCCACAGCATTGCCCCCAATAAATGCAGAGTGCCACAGCAATGTCCCCAATAAATGCAGAGTGTCACAGCAATGCCCCCAATAAATGCAGAGTGCCACAGCAATGCCCCCAATAAATGCAGAGTGCCACAGCATTGCCCCCAATAAATGTAGAGTGCCACAGCAATGCCCCCAATAAATGCAGAGTGCCACAGCAATGCCCCCAATAAATGCAGAGTGCCACAGCAATGCCCCCAATAAATGCAGAGTGCCACAGCATTGCCCCCAATAAATGTAGAGTGCCACAGCAATGCCCCCAATAAATGCAGAGTGCCACAGCATTGCCCCCTTTCAATGTAGAGATGCCAGCGTGCCACCTTTCAATGCAGAGCGCCAGCGTTCCCCCCCGCGAGACCCGTCCGTGCACCTACCTCACTTCTCTTCAGTTCAGTCCCCGGATTCCCCGCGTCTCCTCAGTCCTCCCGCAGCGCCTCCTCCTCAGGCAAATGGCGTGGGGTTTGCCTTTCGGCCAATCAGGAAGCGAGAGGACCCGCTCCCTGATTGGTCAGGAGGAGGATCAGTGTGACAATAGCGAATTTTCATTCGCTATTGTCACACAATGGGCGGGCTCGGGGGGGGGGGGGGGGCAATGCTCTGCGCCTCGGCTCGGCTGCCACAGTGAAATTATTCAAAGTTCCTCGGGCGGCCGGGCGGCCCGGTACCATTTGATCCACAGACCGGTACCGGTCCGCGGCCTGGGGGTTGGGGAACACTGTCATGCCGCCCCCCCCCACGTGTCATGACAAAATGCCGCCCCGGGCGGCTTCCCCGTTCGCCCATGCCTAAAACCGCCACTGCCTGCCCCTTTACACCTCAGATCACCCTAATTCCTGCACCTTCACACCTCAGATGAGCCCCAATTCCTGCAACTTGACACCTGAGATCACCCCAATTCCTGCACCTTCACACCTCAGATCAGCCCAATTCCTGCACCTTCACACCTCAGATCAGCCCAATTCCTACACCTTCACACCAGAGATCACCCCAATTCCTACACCTTCACACCTCAGATCAGCCCAATTCCTGCACCTTCACACCTCAGATCACCCCAATTCCTGCACCTTCATACCTCAGATCACCCCAATTCCTGCACCTTCACACCTCAGATCACCCCAATTCCTGCACCTTCACACCTCGGATCACCCCAATTCTTACACCTTCACATCTCAGATTAGAGAATACTGAGCCATTCACATCAGTCTCTGCATCTCATACATACACTGGAGTAATTAAGCCGATTAACCTACCAGATTGTGTTTGGATTGTGAGAGTAAACTGGAGCACTAACTGACATCAATACAGAGGGATCATATGAACTGTTATAGCTCACCGACAATAAGGTATAATACCTATAATGATGATAAGTCTGCGTTATTATATGTAGACCTGGACGGTACTATTTTTTTTTTTTTTTTACAAATGGCCTGGAGAAGAGGAGCAGGAGGTGCTATGTATCTGACACAGCAATGTCACTTTCCTAGATGATTGACTAGATTAATGATTCTTATCTCTAAACGAATGCCCAGGAACTGACTTTACAGGTCCTAGTTCTCCCAATTCACTGTGTTATTAACATCCTATGCACCTAAGGCAGCAGAAAACCTGACCTGCATGACAGTGCTTATGATTTATTATGGCACATTGCCTTCTGTCAAATTTAAAAATTGTTTACTCCGGTAATATATTTTAAAAACATTTAATTTTGCAGGGTTCTCTTTCTTTTTTATGGCAACCAACACACTGAGGGGCATATTCGTAAAGTAGTAGATGTGACCAGTGCTGGCACAAGGTCACCTAGAACCCAGGGCAAACGTGAGAAACTGCGCCCCCCCAGATGTATGATCATTATGTGTCAGCAAACCCCCCCCAAAAAAAAAAAATCGGGCACTAATCTGCATTATTATCCCCTAAGCATATATTTTCCCTCCTCCCAATACAATCCCCCCTCCCAGCACAAATATCTGCCCCCCTCTATCCCCCTACAGCACAGATGCCCCACCTCCAAAAAGTTACCCCCTCCTAGCACAAATCTTCCGCCCCTCATATTTCCCCTTTGAGTATACATATGATATTCCCCCTCCCCCTACTTCAAATCCCCCTCCTAGCATATTCTGCCCCATCCCCCTCCTAGCAAAAACACCTCCCAATCATCCCTACTGGCACAAATCACCCCCACCAAAAAAAAAAAAAGAAAGATTCTCCTACTAGCACAAATCCCATCCCCCCTCTACCATATCACCTCTGCTATCACAACCCCCCCCCCCCCCCCCAATCACCACTTCCAGCACATCCACCCTAAAATTCCCCTCCTAGAGAAATTCTTACCCCCTGCTGCCCTCCAAATTTCTCCTCCCAACAAAAATCCTTTCCCCTCTCAATCTGCTTGTGGTGCCCCCCCCCCCACTTCACCATGATATCATAGTGCCCAGGGCAGCCGCCCCCTCCTGCCCACTCCTTGTCCCCGACCCTGGATATGATTTTCACCAAACACTCATTGGTGGCTAATTAGACAATTTCATTAGAAACACGTGGACCAGGAAGATTCACCTGCAGTGAAAGTTTGTTTAATGTCCGATTCCTTGCTTTTAATGCCCCTTCAATTGTCAGGGTTAATGCACCCCCTTTGTATTGCACCGCAATATGGAAAAACGGGTCATGTCCTCTTTTGGCAGCCTGTTAAAAAAACAGCAATAGCCGTAGCAGCTATGGGACCAGGGTGGTGGAAGGGGCTCCATTTATTTATTTCAGGAACTTATATAGCCCTGACAATTTACACAGTGCTTTAAATATATTATAGAGAACTTTCACATCAGTTCTTGCCCTCAAGGAGATTACAGTCTAAGGTCTCTAACTCATATTCATACATTCTAGGGCCGATTTGCCTGTCCTTGATTTAGACATACTTTATGTTTAGATCAATGACAGTAGTTAGGTCACCGAGGGCTCCATCAGAACATCCAATGATGAAGATCCACCATCAGTCACAATGAATGATGCCTGACAACCTGTGAAAAGAAAACATGCTGACCCGCAGAGACGATCAACTTCTGATGAACTTTGACTGACAACTCCTGAGCCTGCAGCTGAATGGAAATATTTGGTCAATTAACTCACCTTTTTTACAAGCCGGCAGGCAGCGGGATATAGGTTGCTAGGATGCCGGCAGTCGTCTGTGTTTTAGCAACCAATGACGCTAGTGGCCTGCATTGCAGACAGTTGTCATTTATTGCCAGCAAAAATAATTCCAAAAATGAAAGACTTCCTGCTGCTTTCAGTAGGGGGTTCAGGTCGGCGATTGGGCCAAATAGTTTAGGAAGGAGGTCCTGATTCCACTATATGGATCTTTATATCACTAGAGGGATCACCAGCAGGAGGAAGGAGGTCCTGATTCCTCTATATAGATCTTTATATCACCAGAGGGATCACCAGCAGGAGGAAGGAGATCCTGATTCCCCTATATAGATCTTTATATCACTAGAGGGGTCACCAGCAGGAGGAAGGAGGTCCTGATTCCCCTATATAGATCTTTATATCACTAGAGGGGTCACTGGAAAGAAGAAAGGAGGTCCTTATTCCCTTTTAGTTATCACTGGAGGGGTCACTAGCAGGAGGAAAGAGGTCCCGATTCCCCTATATAGATTTTATTTCACCAGAAGGGCCACCAGCAGGAGGAAAAATGTCCTAATTCCTCTATAGTGGATCTTTATTTAACTAAAGGGGTCCTGATTCCACTTTGTAGATCTTTATATCACTAGAAAGGTCACCAAAAGGAGGCCCTGATTTCATGTATTGATCTTTAGTTATCACTAGAGGGGTCACCAGAAAAAAAGGTAGGAGGTCCTGATTCCCCTATATAGATCTTTATATCTCTAGAGGGGTCACCAGCAGGAGTAAGGAGGTCCTGATTCCCCTATATATATATATCACTAGAGGGGTCACCAGCAGGAGGAAGAAGGTCCTGATTCCCCTCTATAGATCTTAATATCTCTAGAGGGGTCACCAGCAGGAGGAAAGAGGTCCTGTTTCCCCTATATAGATATCACTAGAGGGGTCACCAGCAGGAGTAAGGAGGTCCTGATACCTCTATATATATCTTTATATCACTAGAGGGGTCACCAGCAGGAGGAAAGAGGTCCTGATTCCCCTATATAGATATCACTAGAGGAGTCACCAGCAGGAATAAGGGGGTCCTGATTCCCCTATATAGATCTTTATATCTCTAGAGGGGTCACCAGCAGGAGTAAGGAGGTCCTGATTCCCCTATATATATATATATATATATATATATATATATCACTAGAGGGGTCACCAGCAGGAGGAAAGAGGTCCTGATTCCCCTATATAGATATCACTAGAGGGGTCACCAGCAGGAGTAAGGAGGTCCTGATTCCGCTATATAGATCTTTATATCATTAGAGGGGTCACCAGCAGGAGGAAGGAGGTCCTGATTCCCCTATATAGATATTTATATCTCTAGAGGGGTCACCAGCAGGAGGTCCTGATTCCTCTATATATATCTTTATATCACTAGAGGCGTCACCAGCAGGAGTAAGGAGGTCCTGATTCCTCTATATAGATCTTTATATCTCTGGAGGGGTCACCAAAAGGAGTAAGGAGGTCCTGATACCTCTATATATATCTTTATATCGTTAGAGGGGTCACCAGCAGGAGGAAGGAGGTCCTGATTTCCCTATATAGATCTTTATATCACTAAAGGGGTCACCAGCAGGAGGAAGGAGGTCCTGATTCCCCTATATATATCTTTATATCACTAGAGGGATCACCAGCAGGGGGAAAGAGGTCCTGATTCCCCTATATAGATATCACTAGATGGGTCGCCAGCAGGAGGAAAGAGGTCCTGATTCCTCTGTATAAATTTTTATATCACTAGAAGGGTCACCAGCAGGAGGAGGGAGGTCCTCATTCCTCTATAGAGATCTTTAGTTAGACATCATTTGGAATACTTTGTACAGTTCTGGAGACCTCGGATACAAAAAGACATTGATAAGATAGAACAAGTCCAGAGACGGGCAAGAAAAATGGTGAAAGGTCTGAGGGATAAAACATAAAGAAGGAAGGGAAAGGGGGGCATGATTAAAAATTTGTATACTTAAAGAGCATGAATACATTTCAGCAGGGCAGTATTTTCAATAAAAATCTAAGATCAAGAATTTGGGAACTAGCAAAAGGAAAGTTTAAGAGGCAACGACAGAAAGTATTATTTTACTGAAAGAGTAGTGGATGCTTGGAACAGACTTCCAGCAGAAGTAGTGAGTCAATAAGGGGAATTTAAACATGCTTGGCATAAACACAAGTCCATGCTCAGACAAAAATTAAAGTAAAAGAAAAACCTGTTAAAAAAGAGAGACTTGATGGGTTTCCTGGTCTTTTTCTGCCATCAGTCTTCTAAATTTCTATGCACTCTATATGCTTTCCAGGGTCAGCTTGGTTAGGTGCTGATCATTTTTCCCGTATGTTTTTTGGGTTATGAGAGGAAACCTGCAAAACACAAGTGGGGACAGACAGGCTCCATGCAAACAGTGCCCCATCTGAGACCCCCGCTTTGCAAGGGCAGAGTGCTAACAATTTATATACGTACTCTGCAGCGTGTGCGTCATGCAGCTTTAATAATCTGCTCCCTTTGATATGCTGCAATAAGGGGGGCTTTCATTAGTCTGACCTGGATTTCTCGTTGTCACTTTTAAATACACTTTCCTCTGCTGTGTTTAACAGTGAGACAGGTGTAGCCTTAATACGTTTAGGAGAAGCCAATTAACACTTTGCAACCTTAGCTTGGATTACAATGATTAATGGAGATCTAAATCCCTGGGTGCTGACATTGGCAGTGGCAGCTTATGGAAGGTGGCACGTTATAAAGAGCGGTGTACTAGCGGTCACTCTGTAGAGCGGCTCTTGCTGGGAACATAAAGTTTTTCTTGGGGTTCCTGAGAGGAGGGAGAAACACAGAAGTGGTTTCCAACCCGAGGGGGGTGAGAACTTTCAAGAGCTGCCATCATGAATGGAACAGAAGGTCCCAATTTTTATGTCCCCATGTCTAACAAGACTGGGGTAGTACGAAGCCCCTTCGAATACCCTCAGTATTACCTGGCAGAGCCATGGAAGTATTCAGTATTGGCCGCCTACATGTTCATGCTCATCCTCCTCGGTCTCCCAATCAACTTCATGACCCTGTATGTCACTATCCAGCACAAGAAGCTCCGAACACCCTTGAACTACATCCTGCTAAATTTGGCATTTGCCAACCACTTCATGGTCCTGTGTGGATTCACCATCACGATGTACACCTCCCTCCATGGATACTTTGTATTCGGACAGAATGGTTGCTACTTTGAAGGCTTCTTCGCTACCCTTGGTGGTAAGTCACTGTCCCTTAAAGGGGATCTGGTGTGAAGGACTATACTTGTCTTAGATGGAAGTAGCCAATAAAGTAGGGCAGTAAAGCTGAATCTGTAGAAATTTCCATACAAGTGTAGTCATTGCCTTGAAGTTAGTCTGTGGTTTAGGACTCATCAACTGCTTGGGGTCTGAAATAGGTATTGGGCTTCATGATAGATATCTTTTTAAAGGTTAGTCAAGGAGTCGGGAAAGGGAAAGCTCAGGATTAGTTAACTAATGGATCAAGACCACTTAATCCTCTTCTTATTAAAGGCAAGGACAGTTCTAGGTGCTTCAAAGGCAATTGAAACTGGAAAGCTTTGGTTTCTTAATAAACAGGACTTTCTGGGTCTTCAAAGGGTGGCACACACAAGTGGTTTTTTTTATGTATGCATCACTCAGCCTGACCTAACCTTGAGTTAAAAAAGTTGTGAAAGTCCAGTTTAACCAGTCCACCAAAATTATCCAGACTTGGGGGTCATCAGTTGCACATTAGTTGGTATGGTAAGATACTACTGCAATTGTTCCTATTACATGATGCTGGTATCTGAGTACTCAAAGTAAATGGAGGCCTTGTTTTAAATGGCCTAGTCAGAAAAAAAAAAAATAAAAAAATTAAAGGGGTAAACATTTAGAGGAAGCCCATCATCTGAAAATCCAGTGCAAGCATGGCTACAGTATTTCTAAAAGCTTTGGCTACCTACGAAAATATGGGAGGTGTTTAGAATTTCAAGTGTAACATTGATGCTGGTGGGCACCTTGTTGTGTTCAAATCATGAATAACCCTAATTTCTGTCTGACAGGTGAAATTGCCCTTTGGTCCCTGGTGGTGTTGGCCATTGAGCGATACATTGTGGTCTGCAAGCCCATGAGCAATTTCCGATTTGGTGAGAACCATGCAATGATGGGTGTAGCATTCACCTGGATCATGGCCTTGGCTTGCGCTGTTCCTCCTCTCTTCGGCTGGTCCAGGTACATCACAGTGAGAATTTACGAAATTTGATTAAACCACCAGTTACCCTAATTTACCTACTCTGGCATAAAGCCCGTGCATATTTTCCTGTTCCCTCCTCCCCCATCCTCATTTACCATCATTGCCTCCCTATCTCCTCTTTTGAGCTGTTTCAGATTTATTTAGAATGAAGAGGCTGCAGATAACCTTAATGTGTGGTTAAAGCCAAAAATTCTAGATAAAGTAGGAAAGTGTAAACCCCTTTGGAGTTAATTTATGCTTTCTGCGTCCCACTGGGGAGATTTTCCTCTTTTCCTCTTTTCCTCTACGCAACACAATTGGGAAGAAAATTGTTCAATGTGAACAGAATTCCCATCTTAGACAGTTGTCACAGGAACACTTGTCTCCATTGGGAGATTTTCCCTCGCCTCTGACGACAGAATTTTCCATCACTTGATAATGGTCACCAGGACACATAGAGGGCCAAATTTCCCACAGAAGAGACACAGACAACTACAAACATTTGTCAAAGGGTTCAATCTTGCCCTACTCTGGGTAATGAGCTGGATGAATTCTTAAATGCACAAAACATAACTAGATATTAACATTTTTTAGGTAACACCAGAGATTGTTGATTTTGGAAATATCTGATTGCCTTCTGGGGGAATCAGGAAATAAATCGTTTTTCTCCGACTGGAGCAAATAGGGCCATGCAATGGTTTATTTTTGGCCTTCCTCTGAATCAACGGAGCATATAAGGTTCTGTATATGGAGGTTTTCTATTTATTCTATTTATTTATATTTATATTTATAATGGTTGAACTAGGTGGACTTGTCTCTTTTGTTCAACCTAACTAAAGCCCCGTACACACGCACAGATTGTTGGCCGTAAATTGTTGGCCAACGTCCGATCTGCCGATTGTAGGCTTGTTAGTATGATGCTTCCGACAACCAACTGCAAATTTTCGGCCGAAAAAAATCTGGTGTGCATGCTATAAAAATTTTGTTGGCCAACAAAAAACGGCCAATTGTTCCTCAGTCAGTACAGATTTCGGCAGACAAAAATCAGATGAGCAAGACTGGGCATGCTCAGAGAAGAAAAAACACAGGGAAAGTCAACCATCACATGACATCACTTCTGAAGTTGGTTTTTGTTGGCCAACAAAAGTCCAGTGCAAGTCTAGAGCACATTTCAACCAACAAACAACACTGGACAAAAGTTGGCCGATCAGTTGGCCAACAATCTGTGCATGTGTACGGGGCTTAACCTAACTACTTACATTTTGTTAAGTTTTTTTTTTTTTTTTTTGGATGGAGTTGGGAAAGGTTAGAGGTAAAAGGAACTCTTTCATTCAGGACAAATGTTTCAGTGACAACTAAAATGGAAATTCTGCTTCTTTTTGGGGCGATTTCTGGTTGCGTCAGCCAGGAAATGTCCAAAGCAGGACATAAACAACAAAAATATTAGGGGCTTTAGCCATTCCCTGCTCTATCCAAAGCTAAAAATATTGGCTTTATATACACTATAAAACTTCCAAGAACAAAAGAGTGACATGCAAACTTTAAAGAAAGAGTAGGTATTAGTCCCCAGTCACTGGTGCTAAAATGCTGTTGTAATTATTTTACCTTCCTGACCTTTATATATAGTTACATAGTTAGTCAGGTTGAAAAAAGACGCAAGTCCATCTGGCTCAACCAACAAAAAAACAAAAAACTATTGAAAACCCAACCATACAATCCCATATACACAATCCTATACCCGCAGTTGATCCAGAGGAAGGCGAAAAAACCTCAGCAAACCATGATTCAAATTGCTCCAGCAGGTAAAAAATCCTTCCTGATCCCCCAAGAGGCAATCGGATATTCCCTGGATCAACTTTACCTATAAATATTAGTACCCACTTATATTATGTACACCCAGGAAAGAATCCAGGCCTTTTTAAAAGCAATCTAGTGAGCTGGCCAGAACCACCTCTGGAGGGAGTCTATTCCACATTTTCACAGCTCTTTGGGTGAAGAAACCTTTCCGTATTTGTGGACAAAATCAGTTTTCCTCTAGAGGTAAAGAGTGCCCCCTTGTCCTCTGTGTTGACCTTAAAATGATGACTCAATACCAAGTTCACTATATGGACCCCTTATGTATTTATATCAATTAAAACCCATTGGTGCTTTCTTTTCACTATATCTTTTTTTTTATGTTAGCATACAATAATCAACGTTGGTGTAATATATATAAAATGTTAATAGAATAATGCAAACAATAAGGAGAGGAGACTGTACAACTGAAAAATACTGAAGGGAAGACTGAAGGTTAGATTTAATGTATTTACTCCAACTGTCCCGCTTTGGCAGGGACAGTCCCTGTATGTCCTATTCTTCCTTACTCCATCGTTTTGATTGTTGAGGTTATTTGATTATTGTCTATTATAGATTTTTTTATGCAGATCTACACATCACACCTCAACAATCATAACTATGGAGGAAGGAAGAATAGGACATACAGGGACTGTACCTACCAAAGCGGGACAGTTGGAGTAAATAAATTAAATCTGACCTCCAGCTTTCACTTCAGTCTTACTCAGGTGTACAGTCTCCTCTCCTGGATTGAAATAGCTTATTTTGATTTCACTGTATACTGTGAGCCTCTTACAATGTGCATTAGAAGCTGCAGCAGGTTAGAGACCGCCTCATTTGTCCGCCATTATCTTCTCCTTTCCTTCCCAGCCTGACTGTCCCTGACCTACCCCTTTTCGTTCTTTGATCTCAGCTCTTTCAATTATGGATTTCTAAGGGTACAAGTCTACTCTCCCCAGACATCCAGACCATCTCCTCTGTTTTCTTCCAGATACATCCCTGAGGGAATGCAGTGCTCATGTGGAGTTGACTACTACACTCTGAAGCCTGAGGTCAACAATGAGTCCTTTGTCATCTACATGTTCGTTGTCCACTTCCTCATCCCTCTGATCATCATTTCCTTCTGCTACGGACGTCTGGTGTGCACTGTGAAAGAGGTAGGTGCTGAGGGCAGGACCACTTACCTTCTGGGGGGTCTACAAACCTTCTACATTCATTGTTCCCCCTTTCTTACCATGATCAATCACTTGACCTGTTCTGTTCAGAAAATGTCCCCTTTACTTGCTGTCAATCAGCCAGCACTCCAACTGAACTTCCAAGAAGACTATTTACTGAAGTCCCAGATCAATAGAAATACCAATGTTTTTAAAATCTTTTTTAAGGTGGGAAGACAGGGACCCCACCTACCCTTGAAAAAGAGAGCCTGCATTCCCTCGAAACTTAGGTATTTCTACTGATATTGGACTTCATGAAAGAGTCATATGGGAAGCTCCCTTGTAGTGTTTGCTTTGGATTTGCACAGTGTCACCATTTATCCAAGCAGCCACCCAGGGCTGGTGCAATGATTTTTGACACCCTAGGCGAAACTTCATTTTGCCGCCCCCCCCCCCCCGGCTTAATGGCAGCGACGGTGGTGGGATGGGATGGGTGGCAGCAGTGGTGGGACGGGATGAGTGGCAGCTGTGGTGGGTGGGTGGGATGAGTGGCAGCTGTGGTGGGGGGGATGGTATTAATGGCAGAAGTGGTAGGGAGGGGGGAATTGGATCAGTGGCAGCGGTGGCGGGGGGGGATGGTATTAATGGCAGAAGTGGTGGGGAGGGGGGAATTGGATCAGTGGCAGCGATGGTGGGGGGGGGGTGATGGTATTAATGGCAGAAGTGATGGGGGAGGGGGGAATTGGATCAGTGGTGGGGGTCAGGGCTGGATTAAGAGCATCATGGGCTTGGTGCTGAGGATTTTGAAGGGCCTTAAGGGCCGTGTCTCAGCATGCGCCCTGAGAAGGAGGGGGCAGCCGCACAGGCCTAATACAACATGGGATGCCCTCTCTGAAGCCCATAAACACATCCATGCATCGGCAACTGTCCCTCTGTGTCTGGCGTTCGTGCTGTGTGGGGAGGTTCTAAAGGAGCTGCTTGGGAAAACGTGCTTTCACTTGTATTACAGAAGCCAGACTTCTGTGTTTGCAAGTGACGGTAAAGAGCAGTAACAGCAAATCTGGTTAGCCCGGGCCTATATTAAGGTAGGGACCTGGAGCTGCAGCTCCAATAGCCCCTACATTAATCTGGCCCTGGTGGGGGTTGGGATGTGATGAGTGGCAGCGGTGGTGGGATGGGAAGAGTGGCAGTGGTGGTGGGGGAAGGGATGGGTGGCAGCGGTGATGGTATGAGTGGCAGAGGTGGGGGGGGGGGAGCCACCCCTATAGACGGGTTATACAAAGGTTGTGCAGTGCAGTTTGATGTGCTACACACAAAAACTGGCAGGAGTCCTAACTACTACCCACTTTTTTCAATACTGGTAAAAAATTAGATGCACTTTAACTATAGAAGAGCAGAATTAGGCAGGTGATGTCCTCCCAGTGCTCTTTCCACCCTTAACAGAGGAGTCGTTTTAACAAGACAGGGACATATAGTGGTACTATGTGGTACCATCTACAATACTCTTAAAGCAGTGTGTCAGATTCACTTTAGAGTGAATAATTGTGTTTTGAAAATGACAGTGAAATGCATTGTAAGTGTTGAAGACAAACTATGCAATATCGGAGAACTTTCTAGAGAACCTCACAGGCACCATGGAGGGTGGATTTGCTATTGATTTAGCAAACAAAATGGCGTCCTCCGTAGGGCAATCCCATGTTCAGTGGCTCTTTTACCATTTGGAAAGGGCTTGTGCCGATGGGCAAATGCAACTTGCTTTCAAGTGAACTCTTTGAGATGCTTTTTAGACCATTCAGAGGTCCTTCATGTGTGCGTTTGACTGCCTTGTGATTTATGTCAACTCGTTTCAAGCTGCTTAGTATAAACAGGGAAGCTGCTCTGATGCATGCAAAAAGCCTATATACCCAGACCCTAATGGTGGAAGGTGGCTGTGGTAGAAGGTAAGTGGCCTTTGTTCCTCCTTCTCACCCTTGGCCCTCTTCTCCTCTACAGGCTGCAGCCCAGCAGCAGGAATCAGCCACCACCCAGAAGGCCGAGAAAGAAGTCACCCGCATGGTTGTCATTATGGTCGTTTTCTTCCTGATTTGCTGGGTCCCCTACGCCTATGTTGCATTCTACATCTTCACCCACCAAGGCTCAGAATTCGGCCCGATTTTCATGACAGTGCCAGCTTTCTTTGCCAAGAGCTCTGCCATCTACAACCCTGTCATCTACATTATGCTGAACAAACAGGTATGTGCTTAATCATCTCCTCCTCCTAATCATCGAACATCTGGTTCCTGATACTCCAACCTTCTTTGGGCTAAATTGCTTTTCTGCAATGCCTACTGTGTTAATGTTATCTCTTCCTTGTATGTAGGTGCTGCTTACAAACAACTAGTAAAAAAAAAAATGACTTGGCAAAAGTATATTTATAGGAGTGAAGATTATTATGTTATTACGGGAGGTATGCTAATGTGGAGGGTGGTAGCTCTCTATCCATTGTTGTAATTGTATGAGGACAGATCTGCATGTCATGGGGGACTGCCATAGTGCAGGACGTGACAAAAGATAATAAAATGTAATAGGAACACAGTCCTCCAAGATAGTAAAGCTACATAGTAGGAATTAGGCAGGGAAGGGGCAGAACCATCAAGGATGTAAAGCTGCAGATTGAAAATTAGGAAGTGGAAAGAGCAGGACCTCCTACAATGAAAAGTTACAGAATGAGAATTAGATATTGGAAGGAACAGGACCTCCAAGAAAGCAAAGGGACAAGATGAGAATTAGGCAGTGGAAGGAGAAGGACCTCCGACATGGTGAAGCTACAGAATGAGAATTAGGCAGTGGAAAGAGTAGGACCTCCAACAATGTGAAGCTATAGAATGAGAACTGTGCAGTGGAAAGAGTAGGACCTCCAACAATGTGAAGCTATAGAATGAGAACTGTGCAGTGGAAAGAGTAGGACCTCCAAGAATGTGAAGCTATAGAATGAGAATTGGGCAGTGCAGTACCTCCATCAATGCAAAGCTACAAGACAGCAAAGGGACAAGATGAGAAATAGGCAGTGGAAAGAGAAGGACCTCCAACAATGTGAAGCTACAGAATGAGAACTGTGCAGTGGAATGAGCAGGACCTCCTACAATGAAAAGTTACAGAATGAGAATTAGATATTGACAGGAACAGGACCTCCAAGAAAGCAAAGGGACAAGATGAGAATTAGGCAGTGGAAGGAGAAGGACCTCCAACAATGTGAACCTATAGAATGAGAATCGGGCAGTGGAAGGAGTAGAACCTCCAACAATGTGAAGCTACAGAATGAGAATTAGGCAGTGGAATGAGTAGGACCTCCAACAATGTGAAGGTATAGAATGAGAATTGGGCAGTGCAGGACCTCCATCAATGCAAAGCTACAAGAAAGCAAAGGGACAAAATGAGAAATTGGCAGTGGAAGGAGAAAGACCTCCAACAATGTGAAGTTATAGAATGAGAATTAGGCAGTGGAAAGAGTAGGACCTCCAACAAAGTGAATCTATAGAATGAGAACTGTGCAGTGGAATGAGCAGGACCTCCTACAATGAAAAGTTACAGAATGAGAATTAGATATTGGAAGGAACAGGACCTCCAGGAAAGCAAAGGGACAAGATGAGAATTAGGCAGTGGAAGGAGAAGGACCTCCAACATGGTGAAGCTACAGAATGAGAATTAGGCAGTGGAAAGAGTAGGACCTCCAACAATGTGAAGCTATAGAATGAGAACTGTGCAGTGGAAAGAGTAGGACCTCCAACAATGTGAAGTTATAGAATGAGAACTGTGCAGTGAAAAGAGTAGGACCTCCAACAATGTGAAGCTATAGAATGAGAACTGTGCAGTGAAAAGAGTAGGACCTCCAACAATGTGAAGCTATAGAATGAGAACTGTGCAGTGGAAAGAGTAGGACCTCCAACAATGTGAAGTTATAGAATGAGAACTGTGCAGTGGAAAGAGTAGGACCTCCAACAATGTGAAGCTATAGAATGAGAACTGTGCAGTGGAAAGAGTAGGACCTCCAACAATGTGAAGTTATAGAATGAGAACTGTGTAGAGGAAAGAGTAGGACCTCCTACAATGCAAAGCTACAGAATGAGATTTAGATAATGGAAGGAGCAGGACATCCAATATTACAAAACTACAGAATGAGAATTAGCTATTAGAAGAAACAGGACCTCCAAGCAGGGCTGCTGTTAGAAAATCATGGGGACACGGATTCCTTAATTCTTTCTCTGCAGCCTCAGCTGCAGAATGAATGAAGAGGAAGCGCTCTGTACAGAGGCTCCCTGTTCATTTACAACCGGAAGCATTGTAAACACAGGGGTATTGGTTCCAGTAATTGCATCCGCTTCTGCTGCTCTTGGTCCCCCCTGTTGAACCTATGGGGCCTGGGCCCCATACAGAAAGGCAAGGGGCTACTCCCATATCAAGTATGCAAAGCTACAGAAGGGGAATTAGGCAGTAGAAGAAGCAGGGCTTTCAAGGATGTAAAGCTACAAAATAGAAATTATCAGTAGAAGGAGCAGCTACATAATGAGGATAAACCAGTAAAAGGAACCATGCCTGCAACAATGTGAAACTACTGAATAGGGATTAAAAACAGAATCCACTGGCAGAATAGATTATTTCAGAAGAGAAGTATCAAATACTAAAGGAAACAAAACCAGCCAGCTCAGATATTTTAGGAAATGAGAGATAGACAATAAAGCAGGGGTTCAAACTATGGCCCTCCAGTGGTTCAGGAACTACAATTCCCATCATGCCTAGTCATGTCTGTGAATGTCAACGATATACAATGCCTCATGGGATGTGTAGTTCCGCAACAGCTGGAGGGCCGTAGTTTGAGGATCCCTGCAGTAGAGGTTCTCCAGCAACACAGATTTTATCACAAGAACAGAAGTGCAAAGTAAAGTAGAGAGTGGTGAATGAAGTAAAAAGATTTACAGGTACTTAGACTTCTCACCCTCATCTATTCCACTAATGACTGTTTTCTTTCTCCCCATAGTTCCGTAACTGCATGATCACCACCCTGTGTTGTGGCAAAAATCCCTTTGGAGATGACGATGCCTCCTCTGCTGCCACTTCTAAGACAGAATCCACCTCTGTCTCTACCAGCCAGGTGTCACCTGCATAAGATCATCGTCCAAGCCTGTGTCAGGGTGCGCTGCCTCACTCAGCTCCCGCTACCCCATCTCCGCCTCCTCCTCGCTAAGGCAAAGAATGCCGCCATGTCCCCCTTTAAATACCTGAAACATATTTTGCCCAGAAGGGGTAAGAAGAACCTCTCCTCCCAACCCCTTCGCTGCTGAAACCGACTGCATTAAGTTGCTTTGCAATGCGATGGAGCCATTATGGCAGCGAAGGGGTTTCTTTTCACCAACCAAACAAGGCAAGAATTTGCTCAGAATTGTATATACCTCAATGCCGAGAAATCCCGCTAGCCTGGAGACGCCTTCTGCACACAAAAAAAGACAAGAGACTTAAAGCAACACACGTCCTAGAATCGGCAGCTCTTGGGTGTTGATACCACGGCGCAAAGCAGTGTCTGGCCAGTTCATCTTGCTAAATTTGTCTTTGTAATGCAACAGAAAGTTTTTTTTTGTAATACGTTATATAAATTCCAGTTTTCTGCTTATTTTTCTTTTTTTTTTTTTTTCTTTCTCTTGGGTAACGTCTGATAGTGAGGTTAGACAGACCCTCTACAGCTGTAATAACGAGCACTTTGCAAGTAAAAAAAATACAAAAAAAATGTTTAGAACTGTCTTATTATTTAATTTACGTTTTAAACCCAAACTCTCCAAACTGTTTGCTGACCAGAAAGAGCTGCGCGCCACCAAAAATTAATCATCATTGGCGATGTTCTCCATATTCTTCTGTTGCTGCTCATGGCCAAGTGAGGCTTCCAAACACGATAAAAGACACAAAAAAAAAAGCAACTCAGTTGAAAAGAGTTTTGGTCTTGTGGTTGATAACTTAGCAACCTCTCAGGCAACTAACTTTCTCTTCGTGTTCTTGAGCCAATAAGGGACCAGTTAGTTCATAATCCATCTTTTACACCAACTGATTCTTCCTATTGTAAAGTTTAGCACAATTTTAAAGGCCTTGATGGCTTCCCATATGGCAAAGCCGAAATTGATCTTCTACCCCATTGGTGTTCTTCCTCTAAAATTGGCATTTGAGGAATTATCAATTTCACTGCCAGAAGAATGCATGTCAGTGAGGCTTTTAAGGCCTTGATGGCTTCCCATATGGCAAAGCCGAAATCGATCTTCTACCCCATTGGTGTTCTTCCTCTAAAATTGGCATTTGAGGAATTATCAATTTCACTGCCAGAAGAATGCATGTCAGTGAGGCTTTTAAGGTCTTGATGGCTTCCCATATGGCAAAGTCGAAATTGATCTTCTACTCCATTGGTGTTCTTCCTCTAAAATTGGCATTTGAGGAATTATCAATTTCACTGCCAGAAGAATGCATGTCAGTGAGGCTTTTAAGGCCTTGATGGCTTCCCATATGGCAAAGCCGAAATTGATCTTCTACCCCATTGGTGTTCTTCCTCTAAAATTGGCATTTGAGGAATTATCAATTTCACTGCCAGAAGAATGCATGTCGGTGAGGCTTTTAAGGCCTTGATGGCTTCCCATATGGCAAAGTCGAAATTGATCTTCTACCCCATTGGTGTTCTTCCTCTAAAATTGGCATTTGAGGAATTATCAATTTCACTGCTAGAAGAATGCATGTCAGTGAGGCTTTTAAGGCCTTGATGGCTTCCCATATGGCAAAGTCGAAATTGATCTTCTACCCCATTGGTGTTCTTCCTCTAAAATTGGCATTTGAGGAATTGTCAATTTCTCTGCCAGAAGAATGCATGTCAGTGAGGGACTTCTGGCAGAAGGACTTTATAATAACATTAATGTTCCCCTGCAACAATACCTGCATTTTGTGTGGCAGTAAGATGCTTAAAAAACCCAGAAAACACCTTTTTCTAACCAATTTAAGCTGTGGAAATGGATAATTTAGATTCTGAGGCAGGTTCCTTTTATTTCACAAGAGAACGACTGAACGGGGAACAGAGGGGTATGTAGGATGCTCTGCACCCCTTTCACGAAGCGGCCCCCTGAAAAAGCCAACCTGCAGAACTCTGCGGTACCGACAAGATGTTTGTAAATAGGAATAAAGCGGTTTATGTAGATGTGTGTGCACATTGATATTCACATGTATATGTGCACACGTGTAGGCAGGTATATACTCTGTACACAAGAGTGTGGTCACATGGTGTCTCAGTGGGAAGATGATCAATGTAATGCAATCTTTCCTGATAGTAGCTGTTTATTTTCTGTACGATAAGATAGCAGATATTTCCACATAAAAAACATTTCCTGCTTAAGTGTGTGTCTTTGTATATGTCTTCATGTTGGGGAGAATGGGTGAATAAAAGTTGGAAAGAATAGGGGGGAGGTTGTAATGGGTCATGTTGGGGAGAATGGGTGAATAAAAGTTGGAAAGAATAGGGGGGAGGTTGTAACGGGTTGTCTGGGATAGACCTAAACATGGGAAGGTTTTTAAAAAAAGTATCCCCATTGGAAGTTTCTCCTCTATTCCTGCTCTGGTGGCAACTCAAAATTTTGGATTTACTATGACCTTAGTGTTTAGGACAATTAGAGAGTGACTCTCTCTAACAGGGACACAGACAGGAAAAAAAGCTGACAGTGGTTCTATCCAGGGCCAGATTAACGTAGGGGCTATTGGAGCTGCAGCTCCAGGCCCCTACCTTTTATATAGGCCCCGGGTTGGCCATATTCACTGTTACCGCTCTTCTGTCACTTGTAAACACAGAAGTCTGGCTTCTATGCTCGCTTCCCCAGGCAGCACCCTCAGAACCTCCCCACACAGCACGAAGGCCGGACAAGGAAGGACAGTTGCCGATGCATGGATGTGTTTATGGGCTTCAGAGACAGCATCCCATGTTGAATTAGGCATGCATGGCTGCACCCTTCCTCCTCTGGGTGCATGGCAAGGCACGGCCCTTAAGGCCCTTCAAAATCCTCAGCACCAAGCCCATGATGCTCTTAATCCGGCCCTGGTTCTATCCCCTCACCTTTCTATCCAACTCTTTCCAACACTTTGGAAAATTGATGTCCATACTTACCAAAATTTTCCTTTTTCTAGTTGCTCAACGTGTAAGCCTACTATAGGCTGACATCATGAGTGCCAGGAATTTGGAAAACTGTTTTCCATCCATACTCCACTTATGGGTGGAGTCAACCTAGGCTGACATAATGAGTACCAGGTATCTGGAAAATTGTTGTCTATACTTACCAAAATTTTCCTTTTTCTAGTTGCTCAACGTGTAAGCCTACTTTAGGCAGAGTAGGCTGACATGATGAATGCCAGGAATTTGGAAAACTGTTTTCCATCCATACTCCACTTTATGGGTGGAGTCAACCTAGGCTGACATAATGAATACCAGGTATCTGGAAAATTGTTGTCTATACTTACCACAATTTTCTTTTCCTGGCCGTTGATCATTTCAGTCTACTCTGGGTAGAGTTGGCTGACATAATGAGTACCAGGTATATGGAAAATTGTTGTCTATACTTACCACAATTTTCTTTTCCTGGCCGTTGATCATTTCAGTCTACTCTGGGTAGAGTTGGCTGACATAATGAGTACCAGGTATCTGACAAATTGTTGTCTATACTTACCACAATTTTCTTTTCCTGGCCGCTCGTCATTTCAGTCTACTCTGGATAGAGTTGGGTGACATGATGAATACCATGAATTTGAAAAACTGGTGGGAAGAATTAGTAATTTATAGTTAGGTAGAGTAGTTGAGGTTTGTAATTGGTTGTCTGTAATGGAGATAAACAGGAGAGGGCTAAAACTAACACTTTTCATGGGAAAAGTGTTACCTTTGGAAGGTTTTCCTTCTATTCCTGTTCTGGTGGCAACTCAACATTTTGGATTTACTCTCACTTTCATTCACAATGACATTAGTGGTCAGGGCAATTAGAGAAACTGAATCTCCCTAACAGCGAGACAAAGCTGGAGTTTGAGTAGGCTGACACGATGAGTGCCAGGTATCTGGAAAACTGTTGTCCATACTTATCAGAATTTTCCTTTCCTGGTGGCTCTTCATGTCAGCCTACTATGGATGGAGTAGATTGACATGATGAGAATCAGGAATTTAAAAAAATATGTTGTGAAGAATGGATGATTAATAGATGTATAGAGTAGGGGAGGGTTGTAATGGGTTGTCTGTAATAGCGATAACCAGGGTAGGGTATAACCAATACTTTTCATGGAAAAAAAATTTCCTTTTGGAAGTTCCCCTCTATTCCTGTTCTGGTGGCAACTTCATTTTTTGGGTTTACTCTCACTATCATTCTCAGTGACAATAGTGATCAAGGCAGCTAGAGATTGAATCCTCTAAAAGGAACACAGACAGGGAAAAAAAGTGACATTGGTTCTATCCCCTTACCACTCTATATGAAATCTGAAAAACTGTTGTCCATACTTACCGAAACTTTCCTTTCCTGGTGGCTCATCATGCCAGCCTACTATGGGTAGAGTTGGCTGACATGATAAGTACTAGGGAATTTGGAAAACTGTTGTCCATACTTACCATAATTGTCCTTTTTTAGTGGCTCATCATGTCAGCCTACTGTGAGTAGAGTAGTCTGAAATGGTGAGTACCAAGAATTTAGAAAACTTTTGTCCATCCATACTCCACTATGAGTAAAGTCAACCTAGGCTGACTTGATGGGTTTGTTTTACTAAGACTGGAGAGTGCAAAAGCTGGTGCAGCTGTGCATGGTAGCCTATCAGCTTTGAACTTCAGCTTTCTCAATTAAGCTTTGATGAAAAAGCCTGGAAGCTGATTTGTTTTTCCGCAGAGCTGCACCAGATTTTGCACTTTCCAGTTTTAGTAAATCAACCCCCGATGAGTACCAAGAACCTGGAAAATTGCTGTCCATACTTACCATAAATGTCCTTTACTGGTGGCTCATCATGTCAGTCTACTATGGTTGGAGAAGGATGGCATGATGAGTACACTGTACCAGGAATCTGGAAAATGATTGTCCATCCATACTCCACCATGGCTGGAGTCATCCTAGGCTGACATGATGGGTTTGATTTACTAAAACTGGAGAGTGCAAAAGCTGGTGCAGCTGTGCATGGTAGCCAATCAGCTTTGAACATCAGTTTTCTCAATTAAGCTTTGACGAAAAAGCCTGGAAGCGGATTCCTTTTTCCGCAGAGCTGCACCAGATTTTGCACTTTCCAGTTTTAGTAAATCAACCCCCGATGAGTACCAAGAACCTGGAAAATTGTTGTCCATACTTACCATAAATGTCCTTTACTGGTGGCTCATCACGTCAGTCTACGATGGTTGGAGAAGGATGACATGATGAGTACACTGTACCAGGAATCTGGAAAATGATTGTCCATCCATACTCCACTATGGCTGGAGTCATCCTAGGCTGACATGATGAGTACCAGGAATCTGGAAAATTGTTGTGCATACCAGGGCTTTTTTTCTCACAGAATAGGTGCAGGAACTCCTCCCTTCTGAGTCACCCCTTGACTCCGTCCCCTACCCACCTCCGAACACCGTTCCTTGGTTTCACCTCTTACCCACCTCCCAGTACCACCCCTTTTAGAGAATTAACAACAACAAGAAAGGCAATATAATATATCTAGAAACAATGGACACCCCAGCGACAATAGATCCACCCCTGCAACAATGGACTTCCAACAGCCAGCATCAATAGACCCTCCAGCAGCCAGCAACATTAGACTCCTCCCTCAACAGTAGATCCCTCCCAGCAATGATTGATGCCCTGCAACATAAGACCCACCCCAGCAACAATAGATACCCCACCAACAACAACAGACTTCTCCAGCAACAATAGATCCTCTGCGCAAATAGATCCCCTCCAGCAATACTAGATTACCCAGTAGCCAGCATCAAAAGACCCTCCAGCAGCAAGCGGCAAAGACCTCTCCCTCAACAATAAATCCCTCCCAGCAACAACTGACCCACCAACAACCCCAGTAACAATACATCCCCCATGAGCATCAGAAGACCTCCCCAGCCACTATAGACCCCCATCCTTCGCAAAAATAGATCCCCTCCAGCAACAATAGATTGCCTATTAGCCAGCATCAACAGACCCTCCAGCACACCCGAGCATCCCTTGCCATTACATACATTCAGTTCTGGAGGTGTCGGAACTGCGTTCCCCCACGTTCCCGCTGAAAAAAAGCCCTGTGCATACTTACCACAAGGTTTCCTTTCCTGGTGGCTCATAGTGTCAGCCTTGGTTACCTCCGACCTTTCAACCCCATAGTACCACTGTAGACTGATATGATGCGTACTAGGGAAATGTTTTGTCTATAGTTATATCTCAAGACCCACCTTCCATGCAGATAATGTGGACCTAGCATCACCTATTTTTGTTAAAAAATATCTAAACCCTAAAACAAAAATGTAACATAGTGCGGCTTACTAGATGTGGTGGTTTAATTGGTATTTATTTTTCTGGTTAAGAACATTTTAGGCACGTACAGAAAATTTCTGTTGGTTTTGCCAGAAATGCAGTGCTTTTGTCTTTTCCTGTGAGATTAACAGATAGCAAAAAAATCGTATAATTTACTTTTTGTAAACTGCTAATCTCGTCATTACACCCTCCTTCCCCCATGTAATGGAGATAAACACATGCAGACATGTATGTAGTCCATCAACCACGGCTTCCTTCATGGATACAGTGGAAGAAAAAATAAAAAATGTCGGCCACCAAGGGACATGGAATGTATTATTTGCAGGATTACTGGGTGAAAATGAAGGGGAAAAAAAGGCAGAAAACAAAAGCAGCCACCAAATCTAAGCACCCTGAGATCAAGAATGCCAAGCGATGGGTAAAATCTCCATTTTAATATGACCTTTTACAGAGATCACAGTACTCCCTGTGTCAATGCATTCATCTATATTTCTCTCAAGAAGGGCAGCGCCATCATTGTTTAGGCATCATCCAAGGTCACTATTGCTTTCCTCTTTCCAAAACCTAAAAAAAGAGAAAATTGGGCTGCCCTGCTCAATATAGGCCCAACACAATGACAAGCTGAGATCGATTGTTTCTAATAGGCCCAGTTCACACCAACAAACTGCATTAGTGTGCACTGAGAGAAAATGTGTTACATTAAATAAAAAACATATGAAGTATTTACACCTGGTAATACCAGTGCCATCTTAAGAGCCTTATAGGCCGCTGGGCAATACAGTGCACTGGGGCCCCCTGCCTACACAATCACCCACGAGAATATACTACAAGAGAGTACAACTAACTACCTGGAGTGTATACCTTACTATATACATATTACAGGGACCAATATATACTACAAGAGAGTACAACTAGGCTGGAGTATATTCCTTACTATATACATATTACAGGGAACATACTACAAGAGTCTCTTGTAGTATATAGTGTTCCCTGTAATATGTATATAGTAAGGTATATATTCCAGGTAGTTAGTTGTACTCTCTTGTAGTCAGTGGCGGCTGGTGCTCAAAATTTTTGGGGGAGCGCAAACAGAAAAATGTAATAGGCATTGCTTTGCGGCAAAAAACGCTGTAAAAAATTGCGTGACTTTGAGGTCACAAAAGTGTGAAAGGGGCCTTCAGTAATTAAGGCATAGCGTGCCCCCTTTCAATGCACAGGGACCAGCGTGCCCCCTTTCAATGCACAGGGACCAGTGTGCCCCCTTTCAATGCACAGAGACCAGCGTGCCCCCTTTCAATGCACAGGGACCAGCGTGCCCCCTTTCAATGCAGAGAGACCAGCGTGCCCCCTTTCAATGCACAGAGACCAGCGTGCCCCCTTTCAATGCAGAGAGACCAGCGTGCCTCCTTTCAATGCACAGGGACCAGCGTGCCCCCTTTCAATGCACAGGGACCAGCGTGCCCCCTTTCAATGCAGAGAGACCAGCGTGCCCCCTTTCAATGCACAGAGACCAGCGTGCCCCCTTTCAATGCAGAGAGACCAGCGTGCCTCCTTTCAATGCACAGGGACCAGCGTGCCCCCTTTCAATGCACAGGGACCAGTGTGCCCCCTTTCAATGCACAGGGACCAGTGTGCCCCCTTTCAATGCACAGAGACCAGTGTGCCCCCTTTCAATGCACAGGGACCAGCGTGCCCCCTTTCAATGCAGAGAGACCAGCGTGCCCCCTTTCAATGCACAGAGACCAGCGTGCCCCCTTTCAATGCAGAGAGACCAGCGTGCCTCCTTTCAATGCACAGGGACCAGCGTGCCCCCTTTCAATGCACAGGGACCAGTGTGCCCCCTTTCAATGCACAGGGACCAGCGTGCCCCCTTTCAATGCACAGGGACCAGTGTGCCCCCTTTCAATGCACAGAGACCAGCGTGCCCCCTTTCAATGCACAGGGACCAGCGTGCCCCCTTTCAATGCAGAGAGACCAGCGTGCCCCCTTTCAATGCACAGAGACCAGCGTGCCCCCTTTCAATGCAGAGAGACCAGCGTGCCTCCTTTCAATGCACAGGGACCAGCGTGCCCCCTTTCAATGCAGAGGGACCAGTGTGCCCCCTTTCAATGCACAGAGACCAGCGTACCCCCTTTCAATGCACAGGGACCAGCGTGCCCCCTTTCAATGCACAGGGACCAGTGTGCCCCCTTTCAATGCAGTGACCAGCATGCCCCCTTTCAATGCAGTGACCAGCATGCCCCCTTTCAATGCACAGAGATCAACGTGCCCCCTTTCAATGCAGAGATCACTGTGCCCCCTTTCAATGCAGAGATCACCGTGCCCCCTTTCAATGCAGAGATGCCAGCGTGCCCCCTTTCAATGCAGAGTGAACAGCGTGCCAAGCCCCCCCCCCGAGACCATTGCACTTACCTGTAGCGGCGGCTTCTCTTCAGTCCCCTGGCGTCTCCTCGAGTCCTCAGTCCTCCCGCCTCCTCCTCGGCCAATGGCATGGGGTTTGCCTTTTGGCCAATTAAGAAGCGCGTATCGGACCCGCTTCCTGATTGGCCTGGAGGAGGACCCGTGTGACAATAGCGAATTTTCACCCTTTGCTGAAGCCTATTAGACCCTCTAATCAGGTGACTAAAAAAAAAAAAGCCCCATTGAACTCCATGCATCCGGCGCCCCGCATGCAGATTAGGGGGCCGGACGCATGGATGGGTGGGCGGCGCCCCTGCGCCTCCAACGCACCGGCCGCCACTGGTTAAAGATAAATCTAAAGGAAATCTACCAACAAAAGTTGTATAGTGTGTATCCAGCTTTACTCTTTCCAAAATGAAAAAAAGAAAATGCACCATGTTCTTTTGAGCAAATTTCCCTGCATTGGGCAAAGCAGCCCAGTGCTGCTGGTGTGAATGAGACCCTCAATCACAGTTTGTCAAGGTGACCCAAACAAACTATTTAAAGTCAAAGAAAAGATGGAGTTAGGCTGGCCATACATTACATACATACAATTTTTGTGTACAGTTTTACTTTAAGCTGGATACACACTATACAACTTTTGTTGTTGCATTTCCTTTAACTTCAACTATGAAGTGCAAGGGCCGGCCTGATTGCATACAAATTGAAAGTGTTTGGGTTTGACCTCATATTATATGGTTTTGGTAAATCTAAAGGTAATCTAAAGGAAATACAGAAAATGGTATTGTGTGTATCCAGCTTTAGATTTACCAAAACCATATAATATGAGGTCAAACCTAAACACTTTCATGCCGTCAAGTAGGCCCTTGCACTACGTAGTTGAAGGTAAAAGAAAAATAAAAGGTTAAAGGGATCTAAACAAGAAAATGATATAATGTATGGCCAGCTTTAGGCCCCTTTCACACATAGGAGTCTGTCGGCGGACTCCGTTTTTCTCAGCGAGGGATCGATCCGCCGATCCCCCGCTGAGCAGGCGGATGGCAGCTGTGTCTCCGTGTTGTGTGCGGAGACACAGCTATAAGGTCTCGGCTGTTCTCTATGGGGGAATCGGATGGGAAAGGACCTTCTGTTCAATCTCATCCAATCCCATCCAAACCGATCTGCTGGACGGATGGAAAATAGGGTTTCCATTCGTCCAGATTTGACGGATCGGATGTCAGCGGACATGTCTCCACTGATTCCGATGCCCCATAGGGATGCATGGGGGGACCGTTCAGATCCACCTGAAAAACTGACAAAAAAAGCTTCATACACACTATACAACTTTTATTGTTTGATTTCCTTTAGATTTACCTTCAACTATGTAGTGCAAGGGCCTGCCTGATCGCCTACAAACTGAAAGTGTTTAGGTCTGACCTCATATTATGTGGTTTTGGTAAGTCTAATGACTCGTACACACGCACCGATTGTCGGCCGAACGATAGGCCGTCTTTTGTCCAGTGTTGTTGTGTTGGTTGAAATGTGCTAAAGACTGCACACGAATTTTGTCGGCCAACAACAACCAACTTCAGAAGTGATGTCATGTGATGGTTTACTTTCCGTGTGTTTTTTCATCTCTGAGCATGCCCAGTCTTATGCCCCGTACACACGTGCAGATCGTCGGCCGAACGATCGGCCGTCTTTTGTCCCCGGGCTGTCGTGTCTGTTGAAAAGTGCAAAAGACTGCACAAGAATTTTGTCCGCCGACTACAGCCGACTGCAGAAGTGATGTCATGTGATGGTTAACTTTCCCTGTGTTTTTTCTTTTCTGAGCATGCCCAGTCTTGCAAATCTGCTGTCTGTCGGCCGAATTCTGCATTGACTGGCGAACAATCGGCCGCTCTGCATTAATGCTTGCACAAAAATTTTAATGCTTGCACGACAGATTCTTTTCGGCCGAAAGTGCGCTGTCGGCTGTCGGAAGCATCATACTAACAAGCCGAAAATTGGCCGATCGGTCGTCGGCCGAATCTTTTCGGCCGACAATCTGCACGTGTTTACGAGGCATTACTCATCTGACTTTTGTCGGCCGAAATCTGTACTGACTGACGAACAATCGGCCGTTCTGTTGATGGCCAACAAAAATTTTATAGCATGCACACCAGATTTTGTTCGGCCGAAAAGTCACAGTCGGTTGTCGAAAGCATCATACTAACAAGCTGACAATCGGCCGATCGGACGTTGGCCAAAAATTCACGGCCAACAATCAGTGCGTGTGTACGGGGCTTAAAGGAAAAAAATCTAAAGAAAATTGTATAGTGTATATCCAGCTTTAGGCTTTAACAGGACAGGTGCACAGGTGAGAGTTAATAAGGAACCTGTTAGGCTGAGACCAGAGGCTCTCCATAGACTGATTACCTGATCAGGTGATCCTTGTTACAATGCTATGGGTGAGGATCAGCAGGTGTATAAAGCATTGATGGGGAGCTGTCTTTGGGTATAGTCATTGTCTGTGATTTGATAAGAAGCAAGCGGTTCAGGTATGGCTCCAAAGAAGGCGACCCCAGCTAGCATGGACACAGAAGAGGCTCCTGGTAAGATCAGTGGTTGGACTGTGAATTATAGAGTGTAATGTTGCAGCCTGTCAACCAAGCACCCCCCCTCTCCCTTTGCTATAGTCTGAATGTTGTAGATAATATGTATTTTGCAGCAATACATGTACTTGGTTGTAGCCATGTGTCTCCTTACATTTACTGGCTGTGGTGGTTATTGCATTGTAATATTGTACAATGGTGGTGTTCCATAGTCCTCTCTTGGTCAAAGCCTACCAGTTAGGCGCTGAAGGCTATAGAAATTAAAAAAAAAAAAAAAAAAAAAAAAAAAAAAAAAAATTTTTTTTTTTTTTTTTTTTCCCCTGTAATGAGCATGGAGACCAAAGTGAAATGTATTACCAGTGAAGGGTGGCTTGTTAGATTAAAGTGACCCCCCCTATGAATAACGTAGGCCCCCCCATTTCACACAAATGGACTTTTTTTTTTTTTTTTTTTTCCCATTGATGGATGAAAAACAGACACTGTATTCTTATGGAACAATGGAGGATCATTTATTTTACATCCGTATGGAGATAGAGATCCATCTCCATATGGATGTAAAATGAATAGTATGTATATTGCAACCCTATTTTTTTTTTTTTTTATCTGTAAAAAGTGACTGAACTGATGAAATGAAGGGGCTTCAATGTTGCATGCACGCTTCTGATTAAAATTAATCTTCATTGCATCTGAGCACCATAAACCAAAAAACACTAAGGGCAGATGATTCCTAGCATTTACTTCCTGGAATCCATCTGCCCTTACTCATGCAGGCAGGAGGGTGTATTTGGCTGAGAACCCATCCTCCTCCTGAAGACTTCTGGGGTGTATGACCTCATTTGCCTAGGCATGAAATCATGATGTAACTGTAGAAATGGGGAGACTTTTAAAATAAGTAAAAATGCTACATTCCTATCTATTAATGCTAGCAGCATGATTATTGAAAATCAATGATAATTGGGAGAGTGAAGTTCCACTTAATCATGCTTGAGTTGCTTGGCCTTTATTTGCCATTAAAGGGACCTAGAATTGGCTACGTGCCTTGTAAGGTAATATGCAACACTTCAGGTGTTTGCTTTCATCTGATCTCTCCAGAAGGATGGGGGGGGGTTGATTTTTTTTTTTTTTTTTTGTATCATCCAGGATCACCATGCATCTCCTGACAGGGCTGATGGCTCTAAGGAAATCATGCAAATCCTAGGATGGGCATAGCTGACTCCTCCACAAAGCAACCAAGGTATGTCCTTGTGGCCCTGTGGATGTCTGGGTGCTGAGCTACAGCCTTCATGCTCCAGCAGTAAACTAGAGGGACAGCAGTTATGCAAGTCTGTACTAATTGCACAATGACTGGCAGGTGCTGGGCTTTGACTACTTTAGGTAACTGGTGGAGAAACCAGTATGGATGATGCAACTTGGGTGGCTTCTCTGGTCACTGCAGCCATTGAGTCAGTTGATGGGAGGTAGACGAGGGCACTGCTACCTTGCCTAGGGACCCACCGTTTTTTTTTTTTTTTTTTCTCCCCTCCACCATGTTGGTGAGGTGGGATACTGGGACTCGTGGTGTGGCTGTGTGTCTTGCTGTTGCTCAAACTGTAAAGCAGTGGTTCTCAACTCCAGTTCTCGGGGACCCACCAACAGGCTAAGGTTTGCAAGATGACTAAATTACATCACAGGTGATTGCAGTATTCTAGTCTGCATCTCCCCAAGGTAATACTTAAAATCTGGCCTGTTAGTTGGTACCGAGGACCGGAATTGAGAACCACTGCTGTAGAGGCACTAATATATAGCAATGCTTTGCATCACAATAGTTGCTTCGCCCACCATCAGTTGATGTGTTCTATGTCCTTCCAATTTATCTCTTAGCAACTGCTGCTGAAACCAAGGTCCCAAAAGCCCCAAAGCCAACCAAGCTGAAGACCCTGAGTAACCCTTCTACATTGGCCATGGTGGTGGAGGCCCTGAAGACCTCTGAGAGGAAGGGGACCTCTGTGCAGGCCATACGCACTAGGATTCTGGCTGCCCATCCTACTGTGGACCCTGTGAGGCTGAAGGCTCTGCTGAGGAGTGCTCTGAACAAGGGGCTAGAGAAGGGAATTCTTGTCCGACCACCAAACTCCAGTGCTACTGGAGCCACTGGGCGCTTCAAGGTGCGTAGAAGCTGGATTTGGGGTTTTGTTGTGTGCTCTTTTTTTTTTTTTTTTTTTTTTTTTTTTTTTTTTTCTTTCTTTGACAAACTGTTCCAGGAAATGGGGGTGGGGGATTTGGGGGTAAATAAGCCAATGGAATTCTGGGGTTTATTGCCTAGTGGCTTCACTAGGACTGTCCTGGTAAAACTGTGTGTAATTGGACTAAATTTTAGAATAGTTGCCTCCTTTATAAAAAGTTAAAGATTTTAGTTCAGAGAGGGGGGGAAACACATTGGGTGTAAGGTGGTACATCAAGTCCCCTAGTTGTATAGGTTTTGCATCAAACCTTAAGTAAAAGGGGACACGATTGACTCTTCGAGTCCTGGTTATCGCATTCAATTTGCAGGCAAATCATAGTGCCATATGAGATGCTGGAGGGGTGTGTTAATGTGAACACCCAGGGCTGCTGTTAGAAATCGCAGGGCCCCGTACAGACTACCTGGCAGGGCCCCCCCCAAGAAAATAAAGATATATTTAGCTAAAATTACAACAAAATCACTATTAGCAGACACAAATATAACAACTCGCATAATTCCTGCTAAATCTAAAAAAAAAAAAAACTATGTTAATAAATAAAAATGAAGATGAAATAAAATATACAGGCTGCACAGTTGGAGCTCAGTGATCAGAGACAGAGGGAGAGAAACAAAGTTACAAATAAACTCCTGAGCAGAGATAACATTAGAGCCAGTGCTGGGAGGGGGCCCACATAGGAAGGGGGATTAGTGAGGGACGACTGTCTTTTTCTCAGCAGATAAAAGCTGATAGCAGGGGGAGGAATAGAGATTAGATTCAGGTGCTGGAGGAAGATTTCTGTATTTGTTGTCCCATCACTAATCCCCCTTCCTGTGTGCTCGGGCCCCTTACAAGAGGGCTGGTGGTCCCCCCCCTATCAGCGGCCCTGTGAACACCCCCAGATCAGTTTGCATATCGCAGTGCTAACTGTCGGATCGCATAGGGATGAACACCTGTGCAGACCCAAAAAGGGTCCTGTGCGAGTGAAGTCCGAATCTGAAGCAAATTCAGCTAATCTGTATGGCTGAATTCCCATCGCATGTGACTTGCAGTGCGCTTCAAATCGCATGCAATGACTGTCATCCCATATATGTGAACCGGGACTAAGGGTGTGAGGTTCTGGAGGGAAATATTTGTGTATTTTTTACTAGTAGTGGATGCTTGGAACAGACTTTAGCAGAGGTGTGGCGTTAAAGAGGAAGTAAACCCTCCTCTGCAACTTGTACATCTAGGTACTGTAAATATCTCCTAAACATGCACCATTTAGGAGATATTTATTTACTTTGCATGCAGCAGGTGACATCACTGGTGCATGCGTTCTGAAGGGACTGCCATTCCTTCAGAGCCCCGTGCCGTGACCGTCGGCTCCCCCGCGCATGCGCGGGAGTGACGTAATCGCGGCTCCAGCCAATCAGATGGCCGGATGCCGCAAGCCCGGGAGAAAGGCGAACCAACATGTCACCCGTGGAGGTAAGCAGTTGGCACTCATTCAAGGTATTTCATAATGAGCTAGTATGCGCATACTAGCTCATTATGTGTTTTTCAGGTGTTCGTTTAAAAAAAAAAAAAAAATTCTGTTTACAACCTCTTTAACTGCAATAAGTGAATGTGAAAAAACTGGTCTTTGGTCTTTCTGCCATCCCTGTTTTTATGCTTCTAAAATCTGATTGGTACTTCATGCAGGGCTTTTCCCTGATAGACCGGGGGTCCTCAAACCTTACAGGGCCAGTTATGGCTTGCTGGTATAGTTTGGGGGGGGCGGCAGTGCTTTTCACAAGTAAAATGACCCTGAATGTTTCATGGTTGGTGTAATAAATGGGTTCCTCTTTACTCTCAGCTGGCAAAACCAATTCCAAAGACCAAGGAGGGCGGCAGCAGTGACGGATCAGAGAATATGGACCCCAATGCTGAGCCAAAGGAGAAGCCCAAGAAAAAGGTTGTGAAGAAAGCAGTGTCTACAGAATTGAAAGGTAAATTGAATAAATCCAACTTGGTATGTCTGGTGTGGGTTTTGTTAGTTTTGAGTTTTTTTCACACACAAATTGTGTAACATCAGAACTTTGCCAGTCTTGGGCATCCACTGCCAATCAACACTTTTGCTGGTTGGCAACCATTTTACAAAGAGATTACATGTCTGCTATTGGCTGGCTTTTCCTGTCATTCAGGAGCTGTGCAGCCCAAAGAAGGCAAATTGGGAATCCTAATGGATTGAAGCAGTGTGTGCTCAACACCATGAGTTGAGGACAGTACCAAGCTTCAAGGCTCTTCTACAAATTTCATTTTTAATTTTTTACTTTTTGTTTTCCTATCATGGTGTAAAAACGACAATAAATACCAAAGCTTCTTTATATTGCAGGAGAGAAACCGGAGAAGGAAGCGAGCACCAAGAAGATAAAGTCTGCTGAGGTAAGGCGTATAGATGGTTCCTGAACCTGGCCGAATCTTTCATGCCAGTGCCACTATCTCCCCAGAGGAACCTTCTAAAATGCATCAGGGGTGCAGGTGGGGGTTCCCCTTGCGTTGGTCATTGGGAAGCATTCTTCCCTTACAGACGGCTTTAAAAGATCACTGGTATCTTGCTGGCTCTAAAGTGGCATTGGACCCTGAACAGTGTAGGCTCCATCAATGGCTCAAGGACCCCCCTAGGGTTCTAAACGCTTAGCGCAGGGGTGGGGAACCTATGGCCGGGGGGCCGTATGCGGCCCTTGAAGTAATTTGGTCCGCCCCCCCCCTGTGCAGCTGAGTCTGTGTCTTTCAGCTGATCTGTCAGAATGGAGCTGATGCTTCCTGTATAGTTTAGACTCCATTCTGACAGTCTGAGTGAGTCACAGGCGGAGTGATATCAAATGCTCTCCGCCTGTGACCAATACAGGAAATATTGTCTCTTCCTCCAGTGCGGCGCCGCTGCTAGCCAGCATTTCCCGCCAGCAGCACACACAGCAGTACCCACCAGCAGTTCCTATCAAAACTTACCACCACAGAGTTGACTGCGCTCCAGACTAACCAATGCAAACCTGGAAAACCAGTTGCGAGTGGCAACATCAATACTATCTAACATCACATACCTCACCAAAGAGAAGCAGTTGCAGCCATCACATTAGGGGGAGTTAATTAAATGTTTGACCAAATATAATGGGCACATTTTTAAGTTGATAATTTTGTACGGCCCCAGAATCATTTTAATAGCCAAATGGCCCTTGGCAGAAAAGGTTCCCCACCCCTGGCTTGGAGCATGAGCCAATTTGACTTTGGCAGTTGCAGATCATATTTCTCATGAGATCTTGGTATCTATTTACTGCCTCTGCAGCCTGTTGACTGGTTTCGCGGGTTTTTTTATCTCCATCTTAGAAGCCCAAGGCACCTAAAAGCAAGAAAGATGCTGAGGAGCAGCCAAAGGGTGCAGAAGCCAAAAAGCCTAAAGCCAAGAAAGTGGATGGGGATACCAAAGCCAAGAAAGTGGATGGGGATACCAAAACCAAGAAAGTGGATGGGGATACCAAAGCCAAGAAAGTGGATGGGGATACCAAAACCAAGAAAGCACCAGCTAAGAAAGAAGAGAAAGCAGAAACTACAGAGAAAGAAGATGAGAAGGGAACACCAAAAGCCTTAGACTCTGAAGAAATTGCCACTGCCAAAACCAGCAAGAAAGGAAAGAAGTGACTTGATATGGCAACAGGGTTTTAGGATTTTAATGTATTTGAATAAAGTATTTAAGAGTTTTATCATGTGGCTTTTCCGGAATGTGTTGGGTGCCATCAGATGCTTTTGGATGAGTTACTAGAATGCATTACTGATGTGCCAACAGATTTAATTGTAATGTTTTTTAACTTATTTTGAATAAAGTATTTAATACAGAATTTTCTGTTAGTTTCATCTTTGGGTTGGGGATGCTTCTGGAAAATCTGAAGGCATTTGGCGCGATCAGATTGTTTGGATAACCTACCAGAAGTTTTCAGAATGCCTCGGTGACTCTCCTCCCTCTCCAAAAACCCATGTGTTGTGCCCTCCATGACTTTTTAAGATAAATGGGTATTTCTCCTCACGCTGCAGTACTAGGTGTAATCCTGGGCTCTGACCTGTCCTTTCAGCCCTGATCACTGTCAAAAGCCTGTAGGCTTCACCTCCTGTAACATCTCTAAAATTCACCCCGCTTTACCTAAATTGCCCCACCAAGCGCCTCATTCACTACCTAGTTATCTCTCACCTTGACTATTGCAACTCCATTCTCACAAGCCTACCTTTCCATAGGCGATCCCTTCAGTCTTATGAATGCTGCTGCCAGAATCCTAACTGCTCAGTGTCTGCCACCCCCCTCTGCCAATCCCGCCACCCCCCTCTGCCAATCCCGCCACCCCCCTCTGCCAATCCCGCCACTGGCTTCTGCCAATCCCGCCACTGGCTTCTGTTTTTTTTTTTTCCCAGCAAATCGAAATTCAAAATGCTAGCAACCTTCAAAGTCATTCGCAACTCAGCCCTGAGCTACATCACCAATCTTTGTCTCCAAATATCACCCAAATCATTCTCTGTTCCTCCAAGACCTGCTTTCTTGTCTTCTCTCATGCACCCCTCCAGAGCCTCTCCCTATCCTGGAACACTCTACCTCCCATCTGTCCTTTTATGGCCCCCCCCAGTTTGTACCACTTTCCCCACCCTATTACCCCAATTTTATTGTCGGCTCTTATGAGCAGGGCCCTCTTTTAACTGTACCCCCCTTAGATTGTAAAGTGCTGCCTGAAATGTTGGCACTATTGCAATCCTCTATAGAATATTCTGACAGCAGGTGGGGGCACAAAACTTGGCCTATCTACAAAGGATTTCTAAAGTCTCTTAAGGCTGCTTTCAGAGGGTGTTTTTTCAAGTGCTTTTGGGTTAACTGCTTCTTAAAAGCTCAAATTGCTTGCATAGTAGTTGAATAAAAGACAATAGTCAATCCAGTTCAACCTGGGTAGGTGTGTTGTGTGGCCGTAATCATCTCTCATACCCCTGAATGATCTGATCATTGAGATGCAAGTCTAAGAGTCTTTTGAAAGCCATCACACTTCCTGCAGAAACCACCTCTTGTGGTAGAGAATTCCACAATCTTGTAGCCCTAACAAAGAACCCCCTGCGTTGCCTGAGGTTAAAACGCTTCTCTTCTAATCGCATTGTATGCCCTCGAGTCCTCATGCAATCCTTTCGACTGAATAGCTTTTTTTTCTATGCTGAGATCACCAACGAGGTATTTATAAATGGCTATCATGTCCCCTCTCAGGCGTCTTCTCCAGGGAGAATAAATCAAGCGATTGCAGACGCTCTTCATAATGAAGGTCCTCCATTCCCCTAACTAGTTTAGTTGCCCTTCTCTGGACTCTCTCCAGCTCCAACACATCCCTCTTCCCTTTTACAAACAATGAATGTGTGCACACTGGGGTGATGCTGTTTCTTTGCAGTAGAAAAAAATCCTGCTTGTAAAGTTAAATGCACTTTCCCATTGAAAGCAATGTAAATGTACCTGTGATGCAGTTTTGAGTCGCGTGTCCTCTAAAAACCTCTTCAAAATTTTTTTTTTTTTATTTTAACCATGAATCAGTGTGAAAGTGAACTTTTGTTGGAGTGTTTTTTTTTTTTTTTTTGGGAAGTACAAGGGCCTGCCTGATTGCATACCAATTGAAAGGGTTTAGGTTTGATCTCATATATGGTTTTGGTAAATCCTAAAGGGGGGGGAAAAAAAATCTACAGAAAATTGTATATAGTGTATCTATCCAGCTTAAGTGACACTTCACATCTACGCAGCTTCAACCGCTGACTTCATTAACCACTTAAGCCCCGGAGGATTTGGCTGCTAAACGACCAGAGGGTATTTTGCGATTCGGCACTGCGTGACTTTAACGGACAATTGCGCGGTCGTGCGACGCTGTACCTAAACGAATTTTGCGTCCTTTTTTTTCCCACAAACAGAGCTTTCTTTTGGCGGTATTTGATCACCTGTGCGATTTTTTTTTTTTTTTTTTTTTTTTTTTTTTTTTTTTTTTTTTTTTTTTTTTTGATCACGCGCTATAAACAAAAAAAGAGCGTAAATTTTGCAAAAATAACAATATTTTTCCCTTTTTTTTTATATGAAATTCCCCCAAAAAAAAATGTAAAAATCAAAATTTTTTAATATTTTCGGCCAATTTGTTTTATGCTACCTATGTTTGGTAAAAAAAATCGCAAAAAGCGTATTTTGATTGGTTTGCGCAAAAGTTATTGCGTTTACTAACAAAGGGAAAGATTTTTGTCATTTTTGTTGTTTTTTTTTTTAACGCGTAATGGCGGCGATCTGCGATTTTTTTTTTTGCGGTACTGCGACATTGCGGCGGAAAGATCGGACCCTTGACTGACATTTTTGACACTTTTGGGGTTACCAGTGACATTTCTACAGTAATCAGTGCTATATATATGCACTGTTACTGTAAAAATACACTGGTAGTGAAGGGGTTAACTTTATTTGAGAGGGAGGGGCTGTGTGTGTCCCTAGGGGCGTGATTCTAACTGTGATTGGCTGTGGCTTCAACTGTATGCAGAGTGATCAATGGATCTACATAGTAGATCCATGTGATCAGCTCTCATACAGAGAGGAGAATGACAGGCAGCTTGTTTACACAAGCTGCCTGACTTTCTCCCTCTCCCCCGCCGATCGCAGAGTGGCCGGCGGCGATCGGGTCCGCCGGTCACACGCACGGGGGGTCCGTGACCACGCGGGAGCGCGCCTCCGGCGGCGCGCGCTCGCTCCCTAAACCCTCACAGGCGAGCGACGTAGACCTACGTCACTTTGCCTGTGAGGGGCTGACCGCCGCCGTAGATAGTCGTGCGGCGGTCGGCAAGTGGTTAACAGAAGTTAACGCAAGTTGCCAAAAAGTAGTGCAGGAACCTTTTTTTCTGAGTCGCGCTAATTAGAATGGTTCCATTGCCGTTAATGGGGTGAGACTGAACTAAGTTGTGGCACTGTGAACCGCCACTAAGAGTATGAAACAGATCCATGGCCAGTGGCGGTGGTGAATGAGAATTTGGGGGGGGGGGGGTGGGGTGGCAAAACCAACACCCCCCCGGCGGGATGGCCGGCAATTGAATATACCTCTGGCTCTAATCACGTGCTTCAAAAAAAATATCCCCTATTAAAATCCATGCATCAGGCCCCCTGCATATAGATTAGGGGGCTGGACGCATGGATGGGGGGGGCAGCGTCCCTGTGCCCTCAAAGGACAGGCTGCCACTGTCCATGACAGGAGATATCCCTTCTCTTCCTGTCCATGGCAGAGATATCCCTTCTCTTCCTGTCACACAATGGGAACAGAAAATCCTTCCAAAGTAGAGAGAAATCCCATCTTTTATGGTGGTTAAGCAGGTGTTCCCATTCCAAAAATTCCCCCCCCCCCCCATTTACTTTTAAAGCATCAACAGAAGAACCTTAGATTTATCAATCTGTCAATTTTGACAATGGCCCCTGGGACAAATAGATGAACGGCCGCAAACATGACCTTTTCTAGCTCTCCCTTATCTATCCAAGATGTTTGGACTTTAGATGTGCTTTAACCTTTCATTTCGTAGGATGCATTACTTTTCGTAGATGATGGATGTTAGGAAAAATAACTTTATCTCAGCTATAATGTATGACTGTTTCTTTTTTTTTGGGAGGGGGAGCCTTTATATCGGGGGTATTGAATTAAAATTTACAAAGGTCCAGTCAGTAAAATATTCTTTCAGCAGAGGTCCAGATCGCATGTTTGTGCGATGATTGCCCTGTATCCTCGCAACCAATCACCTGCTTGTTAACTTGGGTAGTCCCCGCCCTCTGTCTATAGCTGTCCTGCCTCCAGCTGTTGGCTCTGTGAGACTGCCAGTGGTGATGGCTGTGGGAAGAACGACTGTAAAGGGTGGGACCACAGGGGTCCCGATGAGAAATGAACTGGGTCCGGATACGGACCGCGGTCCGCCATTTAGTGATGCCTGCTTTATATTATTATTATTATACAGGATTTATATAGCGCAAACAGTTTGCGCAGCGCTTAATGCCCTGTACACACGTGCAGATTATCTGCAGACTTTTGTCTGCAGACTTACCTTTTCTATGTAGTGCAAGGGCCTGCCGGATTGCATACAAATTGAAAGTGTTTAGGTTTGACCTCATATTATATGGTTTTGGTAAGTCTGCAGACAAAAGTCTGCAGATAATCTGCACGTGTGTACGGGGCATAACAAAATGAAGGCAGACATTAGTTACAATACAATTTGGAACAAAAGGAATCAGAGGGCCCTGCTCGTTAGAGCTTACAATCTAAAAGGAAGGGTCAATTGATACAAAAGGCAATAGCTGTGGGGGATGAGCTGATGGAGCAAGTGAAACAGTGTTATTAGTTAGTAGCAGGGTAGGCTTCTTTAAAGAGAAGGGTTTTCAGGGATCGTCTAAAGATGGATAGATTAGGGGACAGTCGGACATATTGGGGTAGAGAGTTCCAAAGAATGGGAGAAGCTCTGGAGAAATCCTGGAGGCGAGCATGGGAAGAGGTGACAAGGGAGCTAGAGAGCAGGAGGTCTTGGGAGGACCGAAGAGAGCGGCTTGGTTGATATTTTGAGATCAGGTCAGTGATGTAGCTGGGGGCAGAGTTGTGGATGGCTTTGTAAACTATTGTTAGCACTTTGAATTTTATTCGTTGGGTGAGTGGAAGCCAGTGAAGGGATTGGCAGAGAGGGGTGGAGGACACTGGGTGGAAGCCAGTGAAGGGATTGGCAGAGAGGGGTGGAGGACACTGAACGGTTGGTAAGGTGGATAAGTCTTGCAGCAGCATTCATTATGGATTGAAGGGGGGATAATCTATGTAACGGTAATCCAATGAGTAGGGAGTTGCAATAGTCGATTTATATATTAGAAGGGTCATACAAACAAGTCACAACGGTTTAAATATATTTTATTACAAATGAAACATTTCACAATAGAACATATGAACCCAATTAGAACAAGATTTTCACTTATATACACCTACATACAGTGTGCATCTTCCACTTCTCATAGGGAGTGGGGGGGGGCCTCTATCATCAGAGGCGCTTAAGGGTTGGAATCTGGATTCCACACTCGGATCTCCCTCGGCAGGTGAACAGCGAGGGGGGAATACAATTTTAATAGTGGTAGATACCTAGAATATACTGAACTGCAAAATGTTTAATCGCTACAGCTGGCTAAATCACAGATCAATTATCTGACTGCAAACAGTCCATTTTCTCTGAAACTTTTTGGTTTAGGACCCACCAACGGCCAGTGCAACATTGCTTTCTGAACTGTATTGGCCAACCTATTCTCTAGTCTAGAGCAGCCTTTCTAAACACAGAAGAACCCCGTAAATAAATTTCTGGTCTCGGGGAACAACTCATGATACATTAGTGTGATGGTCAGTGGGAAGAATTCCCCTCTTACAGATAGCTAAAAAGGTCAGTGGGAACTTATCTGAGAGGCAGAAACTGCTCATTGCTCAAGGAACCCCTAGCTACTTCTGGAGGAACCCTTGGGTTCTACGGAACCCTGGTTGAAAAACCCTGCTCTAGAGGAACATCCACTGTGGCCTATGAGCCTGACAAAATGGCTCTGCTGTTACTAGCTCCTAGTGAACTGATTGGCTGCCTTCTCCAAACATTGGCTCACCTTGCTAAATGTTGTCTGAACTGTATGTAGGTGACTGGACTGTTTTAATATCTAATGCTTCTGCTCAGCAGATAGTCACAGCTTTGCATACTATGTCATATATCATATATTAAATTTACATCTCTTTGTGGCCGGCGTTGGCTATAAAGTCTGTGGTAGCCAGCTACCTGTTACTTTGACACCCATCCTCTTCAGATATTGGTTACCCCAACATACTATTATGGTAACGAGTCAAAAAAGACACCAAATGCAAATGGTCATTAAGTTGAAGCAATTCTGTTCTGCAGTCCAGAGCAGAGAGGTGACTCTACAGGTGCCCACTGCTAATTGGATGGCTTGTGATAGATTCTCTCAGTAACACATGGAGTTTAAGGGCTCATTCATACTTAAGCAATCTGTTGTGGTGTGTTAATGCAAGCTATAGCATGTGTCAATATGCATTAAGGCAGTCCATTCTTTAGGAATGGGCAGCCGACGAAGGAAGTCCACTCATTAGGAATGCGTGGCCAATGGAGTAGTCCACTCATTCCTATAGGGCGGCTGAAAAAGGCAGTCTTATAATTAGGAATGCACGCCAATGGAGGAGTCCACTCATTCCGAACAGAGCGGCCGACAAAGGCAGTCCACTCTTTCTGAACAGGCAGCCAATGGAGTCTACTCATTCCAAACAGGTGGCCAATGAACGTAGTCCCTTCATTCTGAAGGGGTAACCAACAGGGGCAATCTATTCATTGGGAATGGGTGGTCATTGAAGGCAGTCCGCTCATAAGGAATGGGCACCCAACAAAGACCGTCCACTCATTCCACATGAACGGCCAATGAAGGCAGTCTACTAATTTCAAACAGGTGGCCAATGGAAGGAGTCCCTTCATTCTGAAGGGGTAACCAACAGGGGCAATCTATTCATTGGGAATGGGTGGTCATTGAAGGCAGTCCGCTCATAAGGAATGGGCACCCAACAAAGACCGTCCACTCATTCCACATGAACGGCCAATGAAGGCAGTCTACTAATTTCAAACAGGTGGCCAATGGAAGGAGTCCCTTCATTCTGAAGGGGTAACCAACAGGGGCAATCTGTTCATTGGGAATGGGTGGTCATTGAAGGCAGTCCACTCATTAGGAATGGGCAGCCAACAAAGACCGTCCACTCATTCCCCATGAGCGGCCAACGAAGGCAGTCCACTCATTCCGCATGGGCAGCCAACGAAGGCAGCCCACTAATTTTAAACAGGTGGCCAATGGAAAGAGTCCAATCATTCTGAAGGGGTGACCAACAGGGGCAATCTGTTCATTGGGAATGGGTGGTCACTGAAGGCAGTCCGCTCATTAGGAATGGGCGGCCAATGGAGGCAGTCCATTCATTCCGCATGGGCGGCCAATGGATGCAGTTTATTCATTCCGATTGGCGTCAATGGAGGCAGTCCATTCATTCCACATGGGCAGCCAATGGAGGCAATCCACTCATTGCGAATGGGCGGGCATCAAAGCCAATCCACTCATTCTGAAGGGCTGGCCAACAGAGGCAATCCCCTTGTTTGGAATGGGTGGTGAAAAAGGCAGCCTGCTCATTAGGTATGGGAAAACAACAGAGGCAGTCCCCTTATTCCAAAAGGGTGGCCAACAGAGGAAGTCCATTCATACCGAATGGGCAGTCAATGGAGGCAGTCCCCTCATTCTAAACGGGGGATCAATGAAGGTAGTCCAATCATTATGAGTGGGCATCCAATGCACCAAACTGAATGGGGAAAAAAAAAAATCAGATGACCTTGAAGTTCCTCATGCCTTGCACGCTACGCTGATTTGGGGTGTCTTTCACAATAAATGGTACCAGAACACCCCATACATGGAGCAGTTCCATTCATCACATTGCATAAGTGTAAATGGGCCCTAATACTTGTCACATTTATTATTTATGATGGCCTCAAGTAACTCTTAGATCGGTTACCACCTTCAGAAAACTTAGTAAAGAACTGCAAGTCAAATGCACTTTTTTAATATGTGCTGCTCCTGCCACTGCTGGCTGCTGTTGGACTGAACAGAACTGCATTGTGTGTAAAGGCTAGCTGGTAACAAGGTATAGAAGCATGACTTTGCTGGAGACAAGTTAACTGTAGAATATTGTGTTTTGTCTAGAGATCTCTTTTAAATTTCTGGGGGTGTACATTTCCACAATTTAGATAAATTGAAGGTGAGAACCTGTCATGGATGACCACCATTGCCCATGTGTTGAAGAAATTGGTAGCAGCTGAGAGATTCTTCACTGGCTGCATGCTTGTTCCAGGTCAATGTCTCACCAAGTCATGAACATGATACTGGCAGAACCCATATGGCCATCAGGACAAGTTCTCCTATCACATGCTGCTAGTTTAACTAGTTTAAAGCCCCCACCATCTTTTTTGTTGGTGAGGAAACCAAGGATTGGTGGAAAATCTATACCAAAGATTGTCTAAAATTAGCTCTATTTAATGCGGAGTTCCGGCCACAGAAACTTTTTTTTATTTTTTATAAATACTTCCCAAACCGTGATCCACCGCCCTTCATACATCCGCTAATCCGGTTTTAGACAGTTTAATAATTGATTGGCAATCATAAAATCTTACTTTTTTTTATAAAAAGTTTGCTGAGCGCCGCCATCTTTGTTAGTATGCAAATGTATGCCCTGCTTCCTGGTCCTAGATGGAGGGGGCAGATGAATGCAGCGCGAAATCTCGCGCATGCCCAGTACTATGCGATCGGAATAGTAAGGGTTTCCATAGGGAAATAACGCGATGAGAGGAGCGGCCGGCCGCCTACGTCACTGGCCATTGCCTCCTGGGAGTGTTGAGTAAGAGCTCCCAGGATGCATTGCAGGACAGGAAGTGACGGCGCGGGCCGCGGCCACAGAGGGAGGAAGTGGAAGGAAAGGTGAGTATATTTTCTTCTGAAACAAGGTAAGTAAAAAAAAAAAAAAAAATCGGGAATATCCAATTCTTTTTCAGGTGACAATAAGGAAGCGGATGGCACAAAATCTAATGTAACGATTTATGCGGCCGGAACTCCGCTTTAAGGGGAAAAAAGTGCATTAAAAACACATTCCATTTTTTTTTCTTTAGAACTCTCTGGAATGGACTGAAGTGCGCTCACCCCGGTACTCCGTGCATTTCATAATCCCCCACGGAGACGCAGGTTCCTGTAAAAAGCACTGTACTCCCTTATCATATCCTGAGACAGCTGTTATTAAGGCACTCGCAGAGCAGCGGCGGTGTAGCCGGGAGCGGCTGGCATCAAAAAGCTCCGCGGCGGACAAGCTTAACGAATTAACTCATCTTTAGCAAGTGGTTGTCCCCTATGCAGTGCCGTCCTGTTCGTGGTTTACGTCAGTTTCTAAACAGGACAAGGAGTTCCATTTACAGTGCAAAATCCCGTCTGCGGTAAAATGTATCACATGACTACAGTCAGCCAATCCTGCGACTGACCCAAAGAACGTCCAAACCCTCCAAGACCCATAGGGTGTAACAAAGGAGCCACAAGCCACCCAGGGTCCTCTCCTCACCCAAGCCTTCTAGGTCCGGCCAAGTTTATATTTTTTGGAGGCTGAGCTGTCCGTGGCTTGCAGAGTGCAATTGTGGTTTACATAGTTTTTCGGATGATTTCTGGAAGCAACCCAGAGTTCTTGAAGCCAATTTCAATTCCATTGTTGAAGGCTCCTTCCACCCGGGCTCTGCTAGGCCTCACTGCTACACGTGTAGATATCGCCCTCCATCAGGATTATCATTTGCTCGAACTTGTGCTGTAATTGGCCGCGTCTGGTGACAGGGTTGGTTTCTAAAGCGGTGACAATCTGTTGAAATGGAGTCAGATTTCAGATTTAATTATTCATTTATACATGAAGGCCCAGGGATTTTTTTTCAGGGGGAAGGGGAATTTATTGTTGCTTTGGGGGACTTATTGTTGTTGTGGGGTCCATTGTTCCTGGGGGAGTCTATTGTTGTGTGAGCGATCTATTGTTGCTGAGGGTCTAATATTGCTGGGAGGGGGATCTATTGTTGGGGTGGGGTCCATTGTTCCTGGGGGAGTCTATTGTTGTGTGAGCGATCTATTGTTGCTGGGGTCTAATATTGCTGGGGGGGATCTATTGTTGGGGTGGGGTCCATTGTTCCTGGGGGAATCTATTGTTGTGTGAGCGATCTATTGTTGCTGGGGTCTAATATTGCTGGAAGGGGGATCTATTGTTGGGGTGGGGTCCATTTTTTTCAGTGGGGACAAAGGGGAACCCAGTTCCGGAATCTCCAGCACTGACTGTATGTAATAGCAAGGGGTGTGCTGGAGGGTCTACTGACTCTGTCTGCTGGGGGGATTTATTGTCACTGGTGGGGATCTGTTTTTGTGTGAGGGTTTATTATTGCTTGTGGGGGATCTATTGTTACTGGGGGGTCTTATGTTGCTGGTAGGGATCTACTGTTGAGGGAGGGGTCTATTGTTGCTGGTTCCTGGAAGGTCTATTGATGCTGGGGCGGTCTAATGTTGCTGGGGTAAATCTTTTGTTGCTGAGGGTGGTATTTTGTTGTGTGTGTGTGTGTGGGGGGGTCTACTGTTGTATGGGGAACTATTGTTTCTGGTGTGGGGGTCTATTGTTGCTGGGGGAGACTATTGTTACTGGAGGGACCTACTGTTGCTGGGGTGGGGGTCTATTGTTGCTGGGGGAGTCTATTGTTGTGTGAGAAATCTATTATTGCTGAGATGGGGTATATTATTGCTGGAAAGGGAATGTATTGTTGCTGTGGGGCAACCATTGTTGTAGGGGTGGTGTCCATTATTCCTGGGAAAGTCTATTGTTGTGTGAGGGATCTATTGTTGCTGGTGGTCTAATATTGCTGGGGGGGTCTACTGTTGCTTTGGGGGAGCTATTGTTGTTGGGATGGGGTCCATTGTTGTTGGGGGAGTCTATTGTTGTGTGAGGAATCTATTGTTGCTGAGGTGGGGTATATTATTGCTGGGAAGGGAATCTATTGTTGCTTTGGGGGAACCTATTGTTGTTGGGGTGGTGTCCATTGTTCCCGGGGGAGTCTATTGTTGTGTGAGGGATCTATTATTGTTGGGGTGGGGTCCATTGTTGTTGGGGGACTTTGCGGTTGTGTGAGGGATCTATTGTTGCTGGGATGGGGGTCTATTGTTGCTAGAGGGATCTATTGTTGCTGGCTTTAGGGGATCTATTTTACTGCTTTTCTTGATATTAGACAAGGACAAATTCTGTACAAATCATTTAGCACCAAAAAAATAATCAAATAATGATGGCCAGAAGGAGAGCAATAATTAAAAAAAAAAAAAGAGCTACTCTGTAACTCTAAACTGGTAACCATTAAGTTTTTTTAAAATGTTGCCAATGGAGATTTTTATTGACCGTAGTTTGTGCTAAAATGAAAAAATTAAATAAAATAAATAGGAAAAAATAATTTTTTTTAAAGCTCCCCCGTCGCCGTGAACTCGCGCACAAAAGAAAATGTATACGGAAGTCGCGCCTGCAAATGAAAGCGCTGTTCAAACCACACATGTGAGGTATCGCCGTGACCGCTATAGCGAGAGCAATAATTAAAAAAAAAAAAGGGCTACTCTGTAACTCTAAACTGGTAGAATTTTTTAAAACATTGCCTATGGAGATTTTTATTGACTGTAGTTTGTGCTAAAATGAAAAAATTTAATAAAATAAATAGGAAAAATATAAAGTGCCCTTGTCGCTGTGAGCTTGTGCACAAAAGAAAATGTATACGGAAGTCGCGCCCGCAGATGAAAGCGCTGTTCAAACCACACTTGTGAAGTATCACAATAATTAAGAAAAAAAAAAGAGCTACTCTGTAACTCTAAACTGGTAGCCGATAAAATTTTTTTAAGCCTCGCCTATGGAGATGTTGACCGTAGTTTGTTGCATTCCACTGGTGTGCGCAATTTTAAACCGTAACATCTTAGGTATCTATTTACTTGGGGTGACATCATCTTTCACAATATACAAAAAAAAAAATTGAAAAATCGGGCTAACTTTACTTTTTAGTTTTTTTTAAATGCAGTGAAATGTATTTTTTCCACAAAAATGGCCTTGGAAAGACGTATTGCAACGACCGCTATTTTATTCTATATGAGTCTTTGCTAAAAAAATATGTATAATGTTTGGGGTTCTCTGAGTAATTTTCTAGCAAAAAATACAGATTTTAACTTGTAAACAACATATGTCAGAAATGGGCTCGGTCCAGAAGTGGTTAAAATCGGCCCTAAGTAGTGCAGGGACTACTCTGAAGCCGTTGCGACTTGAATTTGCACAGATATGAACGTTACTCATTGGAAATCATGGAGTACGACTAGTCATGCAACTTTGCAGTCCCCAAAGTCGCAGGACAAGTCACACAAGTGTGAAAAGGGCCTTAAAGCGATGCTTACCTGAGAGCGATATTTTTTGGCGTATTTGTAAATCTCTGCAACAGCGACGTTGGTGTTGAATTTGTTTTGGTATTTCTGAAAAAAAAAAAAAAAAATAAAGAAAATGTACAAGTTAGAGAGGAAAAAGTGACCTGCTGCAGAGGGGGCGGTAAGGCTGGCGATAAGCGGGCGCATTGTTGGCGCCATCTTACCCGTGACTCCTCGGCGAGGTGGGCGTTCATCTCCTGCTCGCTCAGCGGGCTCATCTCCTTGATCTGCTGGTAATATTTCTGCACGATTTTCCGATACTCCGGAATCTCCTTGGCATACAGCAGCTTGTTGGTGGGGGAGTCCTGAAATAAAAGATATTTTCAGGGGTCGATGATGTCACTACCTCCTAGCAAGCTGATAGGCTGCATTTCCCTATCTAGAAAAAGCATAGCAATTTTTATTCAAAACTAAAGAAATGTTTTCTGTGTATTTATGGGATTGTATGATCCCCCCCCCCCCCCCTTTTATTGGTTGAACTAGATGGACTTTCATCTTTTTTCAACCTGACTAACTATTTAACTATGTTTTTGTTTTTTCTTTTTTTTTTATTATTCAACATTGAAAAAATAAACAAAGTAAATGAAAAATTTGGTATTGATGGTAAAAAAAAAAATATTAAATAAAAAAAATAAATAAAAAGTAAGCATACAAATAATAGCTAGGGGGAGTATAGAGGTAATTAGAGCTGATTAGGGTTAAACAAAGGTTAATAAGGGGTTAAGTAAGAATATATATTTATAAAAATAAGCACAAAAATAAAAGGGGAGAAAGGGATGGAGGAGTTAATTGGGCTAGTTATGGTTAACTAGTAAAGTAAATAATGGGTTTAACAGGAATTCATTTACATACATATATATACATATATATATATATATATATATATATATATACACACACACATACATATATATACACACACACACACACATTATAAATATATATATATGTATATATATATATATATATACACACATATACATATATATATATATATATATATATATATATATATATATATATATATATATATATATATATATATATATATATACACACACACATATAGATATATATATCATTTTTTTTTTTTTTTTTTTTACTTGTCATGTTTTTTTAACAATATCTAATTTTATATGCAGCTTGAAGGTCACACCTTTGTACCACACATGAATGAAATAGTAAATACAATGAAATAATAGATTGTTACGTTGTATTTTCTCACTGGTGTCATTTTACACAGGATTGGCTACTTTTTGCTCTTTCTGGGTAATACAAAGCAATTCCTGGCTGTCATTTTTACAGCTGGTAATACCAAGGTCGGCAGGAGCAGCAAGGACAGGGGAGCTGGATGTAAAACATGCATCATAGAAATTTGTTGAAATTTTTACTGAACAGATAGTGGAAAAAATAAATCTTTAAGGGACACAGATACAAAATAAAGTTTCCCCTGCCCTGCTAAAAAGGAGTGTTCTTATTTGTTTTTGTGTTGTTTTTGGAGAGTTTCCCTCACTTTCTGTCAAGCTAAATGTCACCAGGACAGGAAAATCTCTCTAACAGAGCCATATAGCAAAAAAAAAAATACCATAAAAAAAATTCTTAATAAGAAAAAATAATAAGAAAAATAAAGAAAAATATCTCATTTAAAAATGCCAAACATAACATTTTTTAAATGAGAAGATGTTTCATGGCATTGGATAGGAATTTTGGCGCAGTTGCTGACACGCTCTTGTACTCCTCGCTCTCATCGCCTCCCCTGATAAGCTGTGTGTGGGGCCCCATTTGTACAGTTAATTTCTCTCTCTTTGAAGTTGTCCCCTAAAGGCAGTTTGCTGCGAGTCGGCGACTGTGTCAGGTCAATGAACCGTCCATTACCGAAAACATTCCCAGCTGTGTGCCGAGCCCTGCCGGCCAACAAACCAGAACAGGCTGCAGGGTGCGAAGTGTGCACCAGAGCGAGCCGCTATCACTCCGTACCCATGGGATATCAGAGCGCATCCACCAGCACCAGAGCGAGCCGCTATCACTCCGTACCCATGGGATATCAGAGCGCCCCCACCAGCACCAGAGCGAGCCGCTATCACTCCGTACCCATGGGATATCAGAGCGCATCCACCAGCACCAGGGCGAGCCGCTATCACTCCGTACCCATGGGATATCAGAGCGCATCCACCAGCACCAGAGCGAGCCGCTATCACTCCGTACCCATGGGATATCAGAGCGCCCTCAACTGGCACCAGAGCGAGCCGCTATCACACCATACCCATGGGATATCAGAGCGCCCTCAACTGGCACCAGAGCGAGCCGCTATTACTCCGTACCCATGGGATATCAGAGCGCATCCACCAGCACCAGAGCGAGCCGCTATCACTCCGTACCCATGGGATATCAGAGCGCATCCACCAGCACCAGAGCGAGCCGCTATCACTCCGTACCCATGGGATATCAGAGCGCCCTCAACTGGCACCAGAGCGAGTCGCTATCACTCCATACCCATGGGATATCAGAGCACCCCCACCAGCACCAGAGTGAGCCGCTATCACTCCGTACCCATGAGATATCAGAACGCACCCCACCGGCACCAGAGCGAGCCGCTATCACTCCGTACCCATGGGATATCAGAACGCCCCCACCGGCACCAGAGCGAGCCACTATCACTCCGTACCCATGGGATATCAGAGCGCCCTCAACTGGCACCAGAGCGAGCTGCTATCACTCCGTACCCATGGGATATCAGAGCACCCCCACCAGCACCAGAGCGAGCCGCTATCACTCCGTACCCATGGGATATCAGAGCACCCCCACCAGCACCAGAGCGAGCCGCTATCACTCCATACCCATGGGATATCAGAGCACCCCCACCAGCACCAGAGCGAGCCGCTATCACTCCGTACCCATGAGATATCAGAACGCCCCCACCGGCACCAGAGCGAGCCGCTATCATTCTGTACCCATGGGATATAAGAGCGCCCCCACCCTTCCCTGCACCAGAGCGAGCCACTATCACTCCGTACCCATGGGATATCAGAGCGCCCCCCACTGGCACCAGAGCGAGCCACTATCACTCTGTACCCATGGGATATAAGAGCGCCCCCACCCTTCCCTGCACCAGAGCGAGCCACTATCACTCCGTACCCATGGGATATCAGAGCGCCCCCCACTGGCACCAGAGCGAGCCACTATCACTCTGTACCCATGGGATATCAGAGCGCCCCCCACTGGCACCAGAGCGAGCCACTATCACTCTGTACCCATGGGTTATCAGAGCGCTCCCACCAGCACGAGAGAGAGCCGCTATCACTCTGTACCCATGGGATATCAGAGAAATCCCTCTGGCACCTGAGCGAGCCGCTATCACTCTGTACCCATGGGGCATCAGAGCGCCCCCACCGACACCAGACCAAGCCCCTATCACTCCATACCTGTGTATGTGATCCTAGTAATCCAGTGCTCCCAGAGATTCTCACTCCTGTGTTCATGTGATCCCAGCACCCCAGTGCTCCCAGAATCTCACACTCCGATGTTCTTGTGATTCCAGCACCCCAGTGCACCCAGAAACTCTGACTCTTGTGTTCTTGTGATCCCAGCACCCTAGTGCCCCCAGAGATTCTCACCCCGGTGTTCATGTGATCTCAGCACCCCAGTGCTCCCAGAGATTCTCACTCTTGTGTTCTTGTGATCCCAGCACCCCAGAAACTCTCCAGCCTGTGTTCCTGCTATCCCAAGAACTCTCATTTCCATATTCATGTGATCCCAGCACCCCAGTGCTCCTAAAAACTCCTACTCTTATGTTCCTGCTATCCCACAATCCTAGAGATTCTTACTCCTGTGTTCATGTGATCCCAGCACCCCAGTGCTCCCAGAAACTCTCACTCCTGTGTTTATGTGATCCCAGCACCCCAGAAACTCTGACCCCTGTGTTCCTTTGATGCCAGCACCCCGGTGCTCCCAGAGAAATTCATGACTTGTAGAGTACATTCAGAAGAGAAATGGCAGAATCAATGTTTTCCCACAGAAAGTATTTGGGACAAAAATGTAAACATTTGGTATTGTGTACACCATGTGGTTTTTTATCTTGTGTGGGAATAAAAGCCGGCACGACCTGTTCTGCCCTGGAGTCACTTCACCATTTTAGTCGTTTCCTAAATGAAAATACCTTCCAGAGATATTTAGGAAACTTTACTGAACAAAGCCATTTAAATTCCAGTTCTTTTAAAGCTGTACTCCGGGATAAGCAAATAAGCGAATCCATTCTTAATGTGTATTCTTCTAGAATCTTTGTGTATTTCTTCCAGATCTGTGCAGTAATCCAATGTGAGACTTCCTGTAATAAAGACCGCTCACTGCTGCTCTCTCTCCTTGTGCAGGATGACTGGTCTTTTCTCCGCCCCCTCCTGTATTTTTCTGTAGGCAGCCTGTAGTGGGTGGAGCTGCTAGGTCCCTTCCACAGCTCTGCTCTCTCTCCTTGTGCAGGGAGACTGGTCTGGTCTCCGCCCCCCTGTAGTTTTCTGTAGTGGCTGGAGCCTGCTGAGCCCCTCCCACAGCTCTGCTCTCTCTCCTTATGCAGGAAGACTGGTCTGGTCCCACCCCCCCTCTCCTGTAGTGACCTGGAGGCAGCCTATAGTGGCTGGAGCCTGCTGAGCCCCTCCCACAGCTCTGCTCTCTCTCCTTATGCAGGAAGACTGGTCTGGTCCCACCCCCCCTCTCCTGTAGTGACCTGGAGGCAGCCTATAGTGGCTGGAGCCTGCTGAGCCCCTCCCACAGCTCTCATCTTTCTCCTTGTGCAGGGAGACTGGTCTGGTCTCCACCCCCTCCCGTAGTTGCCTGCAGGCAGCCTATAGTGGCTGGAGCCTGCTGAGCCCCTCCCAAAGCTCTGCTCTTTCTTCTTGTGCAGGGAGACTGGTCTTGTCTTCACTCCTCCTGTATTTTTCTGCAGGCAGCCTGTAGTGGGTGGAGCTGCTAGGTCCCTCCCACAGCTCTGCTCTCTCTCCTTGTGCAGTGTGCCTAGTCTTGTCTCCGTCCCCTCCTGTATTTTTCTGCAGGCAGCCTGTAGTGGGTGGAGCCTGCTTGTTCCCTCCCACAGCTCTGCTCTCTCTCCTTGCGCAGGATGACCGGTCTTGTCTCAGCCCCCTCCTGTAGTTTTAGTCAGGAAGCCTGTAGTGGGTGAGGTCTGCTGGGCTCCTCCCACAGCTCTGCTCTCTCTCCTTGTACAAGGTGACCGGTCTTGTCTCCACCCCCTCCTGTAGTTTTCTGTAGTGGGTGGAGCCTGCTTGTTCCCTCCCACAGCTCTGCTGTCTCTCCTTGTGCAGGGAGACTGGTCCTGTCTTCGCCCCTCCTGTATTTTTCTGGAGGCAGCCTATAGTGGGTGGAGCTGCTAGGTCCCTCCCACAGCTCTGCTCTCTCTCCTTGTGCAGGGAGACTGGTCTTGTCTCCGCCCCCTTCTGTATTTTTCTGCAGGCAGACTGTAGTTGGTGGAGCCTGCTTGTTCCCTCCCACAGCTCAGTTCTCTCTCCTTGTGCAGGGTGACTGGTCTAGTCTCCGCCCCCTCCTGTAGTTTTTCTGCAGGCAATCTGTAGTGACTGGAGCCTGATGAGCCCCTCCCACAGCTCTGCTCTTTCTCCTTGTGCAGGGAGACTGGTCTGGTCTCCGCCCCCTCCTGTAGTTGCCTGCAGGCAGCCTGTAGTGGGTGGAGCTGCTAGGTCCCTCCCACAGCTCTGCTCTTTCTCCTTGTGCAGGGAGACTGGTCTGGTCTCCGCCCCCTCCTGTAGTTTTTCTGCAGGCAGCCTGTAGTGGGTGGAGCTGCTTGGTCCCTCCCACAGCTCTGTTCTCTCTCCTTGTGCAGGATGACTAGTCTTGTCTCCGCACCCTCTTGTACTTCTCTACAGTCAGCCTTTAGTAGGTGGGGCCTGCTGGGCCCCTCCTACAGCTCTTCTCTCTGTACAGGATATTGATGATGGATCAAAGTGATGCTGATTGGTCATAGTGGTCATGTGCCAGCACATGACCAATCAAAATTGCTCTGATCTATCCCAGAAGCCCTAAAGAATGAACAGAGCTTTAAACTCCGCTGCAACGGCTGTGGTGGGAAGTGACAAGTAATCTCCCCCCATAGAGGTAAGTGCAGAAGGGTCCAAGGGGTGGGAAGGTTTAGAGTTTTAGTCCCCCTGTTTGAGACAGATGTATCTATGATCACAAACATCCAAGGGGGGGCGCCTCACCTTTCCAAGCTGCATATCCGAGATGGAGCAGGCGTCTATAAAGGCCTGAGCGATGACAGACAGACAGGCGTCCATGTGGTCCGATTTCTCCATATCAAAGACAAACTCCGGGTTCTTCAGGATATTCACCCAGAAACGCAGAGGAAGGCTGCAGAGAACAGAAGGAGAGAAATAAAGGAAAAAAAATGAAACAATGAATAAATGAAGATAAATAATGTGTACAATGTAACCACTTAGTCCACAACAATCCCTTCTTTAGGCTCCATTCACATATAGGTCGCCTTACAGGTAGCGCCGGCCCGGCCCTGACCACTGGCCAATCACTACATTCTTATCTCAGATTGCGGCCGCTCTCACCTGTTGGTCTTCCAGATGTGCAGTGTGTCAGGGTCAGAGATGCCGCGTTTCTCCGCCTGCTCCTCCAAGAAGTCAAAAAAGTATTTGATGGCGAGAGGCGGCCGGTCCTCCCGGATGCTGAGAATGGCCCGGAAGAGGTCGTCCAGGAACTTCTGTAGAGTTCCCTGTATTCCAGAAAAAAGAGTATAATTAAAATTACAATTCAGCCAAAATCAAGCAACCAATCATCTTATGGGGAAAAACCTTGTACAGTGCCACATCCCGAAATAACTCCCCAAAACATAAAAAGGAACCACATGGTTCCACCCAGGGCTGGGAAAAGGGGTGGGCAGGAGGGGGCACTGTGGTATCATGTTAGGTGTAAGGGTGCCGTGAGGAGATGGGGGGGGGGAGGGGATTTGTGTTGAAAGGGGAAATTTGGAGGGCAGCAGGGGGTAAGAAATTTCTAGAAAGAAAAATGGGGGGGGGGGGGTGCTAGGAGTTGTGATTTTAACTGGATTTGTGTTGGGAGGGGGGATGGGGGAAGAAGATTTGTGCTAGAAAGGGGGATTTTTTTTTCTTTTATGGGTGCGGGGCATTTGTGCTGGGGGGGAATTGGGGGATGGGGGCAAATATTTGTTCTTGGAGGAGGGATTTGAGCAGGGGGAGGATTTGTACTGGGAGGAGGGGAAATCCTGAAGATTAGTGTTTTTGTTTTTTTCTTTGGGGGGGGGGGGGAGTTTGCTGACGCATAATGCTCATACATCTGAGGGGGGGGGGGCCCCCTCATAATGGCCATGGCAGGGTCTTAAGTGGACTGACCCTTTAAATGAATCTTTTTGTATGGAGTGGAAGAAATGGCTTGTTGTAAAATAATCCCGACCAATTAGTTCAGTAATGTAAATATGTATTTAAATGTAATATAAGATGTGGCACTAAATACCCCAATGATTCACCAATAAAGTATTTCAAAACAAAAATATTTAGCAAAAAATACAAAAATAATCTAAAGTTAAGTGATGAATATATATAGTATATAACATGTTTTTGTTCTAGATGAATGAATATATATTGTTAAATCCACTGAGCAAATTCAATTAAAATTCAATTAAATAATGAAAATGAATAATATAATTAATAGCATAAAATATCCAAAAAACGTTGCTATAAATATGTCAAAGCTTTTCAAAAAATAAATTAAACTCTAAATGAATAAAATCTTCAATGAACATGCTAAATATATTAAAAATAATAACAAAGTAATATATTAACCCCTTCATTTTTTTATTTTTTTATTTTATATATATATCCTTGCTTTGTTGATATTCCCCTCCCCTCTTCTCCCAATTTCCTTTTTTTTTTGTTTGTTCTGTGTTTGTATGTTTGTACTGTAGTTGTAACTATTTCTTTTGTTTATATGTTTAATAATAAAAGAAAAATGTATTTGTAACCCCTTCATGCCTAAACCTTTTTCTGACATTTGTTGCTTACAAGTTAAAATCAGTATTTTTTTTCTAATAAATTATTTAGAAACCCCAAACATTATATAAACTTTTTTTTTTAGCAGAGACCTTAGAGAATAAAATGGCGATTGTTACATATTTTATGTCACACTGTATTTGTGCAGCGGTCTTTCAAATGCTATTTTTTTTTTTTTTAAAGAAAGCTGCGCAAATACAGTGTAAAAAAAAATTGGGCTAACTTTGCTGTTTTTTTTTTCCTTTTTTCACGAATTAAAAAAAAAAACAAAAAAAAAAAACAGTAAAATTTAGCCCAATTTTTTTATATACTGTGAAAGATGATGTTATGCTGAGTAAACAGATACCTAACATGTCATGCTTGAAAAATTGCACACACTCGTGAAATGGCGACAAACTACCGTACTTTAAAAATCTCCATGGCCGATGCTTTAAAAAAATTTAATGGTTACCAGTTTAAAATTACAGAGGAGGTCTTGTGCAAGAATCATTGCTCTTGCTCTAATGATCGTGGTAATACCTCACATGTGTGGTCCAAACACCATTTACATATGTGGGCACGATTTACCTTCACGAGCATGGAGGGATGGGGCGCTTTAAAATGTTCTTTTTTTTTTCTTAATTATTATTATTTTTTTTATATTTACACTGTTCCTTTAAAAAAAAAAAAAAAAAATTTTGAACACTTTTATTGCTATCACAAGGAATGTAAACATCCCCTGTGACAGTATAGGCAGTGACAGTTTTTTTTTTTTTTTTTTCAAGGAACAGTGTTAAAAATAAAAAATGAAATAAAATAAATAAATAAAATAAATTAAAAAAAAAAAATTAAAAATCAGATCACTTTTAGGAATGTAAACAAACATCCCTTGTGACAGTAATAGGCATTGACAGGTATACACTTGATAGAGGGAGGCGGGGTCTAAAAGACACCAATGCGCTCCTTTGCACTTAAAAGCATTGAAAACGCCAAGTTTTGAATACTGTATTTTTTTTTTAATCTGGCGCCTTTAAAGCTCCAGTACCTGAAAGTGATGTAATGACGTCGCTTCCGGGTTTTTACATCGGAGACCCGATCAGAGCCAAATCCAGCTTTGTTCGGGTCTTCGGCCAGCTGGGGGACGTGCCGGCTGGTCGCTCGGGTCTCCCGGTGAGACGGAAGACCTGGGTGAGCTGCAAAAGCCGGCGGGAGAGCAGGGGGGGAGCGTAAACTTTTTAAAAGTATTTATTAAAAATAGCAGAAACTCACATTAAAAACACACTCATCGGCAAGTGTAACAGGACATCGGAACTCTCCAAGGCAAAGGCACTACTATTCAGAGCTTCTGGACTCGGCTGTGACTGGAAGTGACATCACTTGCCTCCTACCGACGCGTTGCGTCACAAAATACATGACTTTCTCAAGGGTTGGGTTTATGGACCTTTTCTTCTTTATAATGCATTGCGGTCATGTTACCATAATGTCTCCCTGTTCATCCGTGAAAGTCGGCCGGTGGGCGTGTCTTTGCCCCTGTAGCCTGCTTGTTCTTCATAATAAAGCATAAGACCTCCAGAGCAGCCTTTCTCATCCTTTCCAACACAGGGAACACTTGAAATAGCTTTCTGGTCTTAGGAAACCCTGCTAAAAATGACTATATCTATAACTTATGATACATTAGTGTGACGGTCAGTGGGAAGAATGCTCCTTACATTGGTGGTCAGTGGGAAGAATGCTCCTTACATTGGTGGTCAGTAGGAAGAATTCTCCTTACATTGGTGGTCAGTGGGAAGAATGCTCCTTACATTGGTGGTCAGTGGGAAGAATGTTCCTTACATTGGTGGTCAGTGGGAAGAATGCCCCCTTCATTAGTGGTCAGTGGGAAGAATGCTCCTTACATTGGTGGTCAGTAGGAAGAATGTCCCTTACATTGGTGTTTAGTGGGAAGAATGTTCCTTACATTGGAGGTCAGTGGGAAGAATGCCCCTTACATTGGTGGTCAGTGGGAGGAATGCTCCTTACATTGGTGATCAGTGGGAAGAATACTCCTTTTTTTTTTGACAGGTACCTTTTGTGGAGGGATCTGGGGGGTCTAAAAGACCCCAAACCCCTCCTCTGCACTTAAAAGCATTAAGCTTGTTTGGCTGTTTTGAATGCTGTCATTTTTTTTTTTTAATTTGGCGCTGAGTACCCGGAAGTGATGTCACTCGTGACATCACTTCCGGGTTTTTGCATGGAGACCTGATCAGAGCCGAATGCGGCTTTGGTCGGGTCTTAGGCGGCCATGCAGGATGGTTGCCCGGGTCTCCCAGTGGGGTGGGAGACCCAGACGAGGCGCGGAAGGCAGCAGGAGGGGGTGAGGGGGGGGGAGACATCCCCTCCCGCTCCTTGTAATTACAGCTGAGCGGCTTCTCAGCCGCATCGGTTGTCATTACAAGACAGGCGACCGTCGGCTATGGACGCCGGTACCGGGGTGAGGCCTCTAGCTGCAGACATCACTCCGGTACAGCACTTTCTGAAATATCGGCAATATCGGTCACCTCCGGGGACGATTCCGATATATCGAGGAAAGTGCAGATCGGCCCTCGATATATTCGCTTTGCTGATAATCGGTCAATCCCTAATTGGAACCCCTGTCAGTTTTTATTGCTGTCTGTTCCTCCATTAGGGAGATTCACCCTCTCCATAGGCGTGCGCAGGGGGTGTGCCAGGTGTGCCTGGGCACACCCTAATCACTTCTGTGTGACAAAGATTCCTCCTGCTGTCTGAGCCCATGTCATTTACCAGCAGCTTCCTTTTCTGAATGAGCACAGTAAGCGATTGGTACAGATAACTCACTTTGTTCATTCATAACTGAAGCCTAGTAAACTGTGTTTACTAGGCTTCAGTTTCTGAATAAACAGGAAGCCACTCCGTACATAGCATTTCCCATTCATTCATTGAGCTTTGAGGTGCACACCCTAATGCAATAGTCTGCGCACACCAATGACCCTGTCTATGGGGTTCATTTACTAAAGGCAAATAGACTGTGCACTTTGGGGGCCACATAAATAGATACAATGCATATTCACACAAGTAGTCACCTTTGTAGAAAGGAGCCGGGTTAAGTAGATTTCTGGTAGAACCTTCTTGCGATGACTCTGCCGGTGGGACTTTTTGTGTTCTAGTATGTCATCTGTGGGGAGAACCTGAGAAGGGCGACATAATGGAATGGTCAGCGAGAGAATCAAGAGGACAAACATGATGTAGGACAATCTATGAATGTAGATATTCCCTATCTGTACAATAATACAAATTATTAAACAGAAGTAGGAGGACGTTTCCAATGCATTTCTATCCAAAACAGAACCCTTCAAATACAATCTATTTATTAAACATTGCTAAATGTGAAAAAGTAACTATTAAGTCCAAATTAACTTTCAGTTTAATTCAACAAAATACATTCCAGGTGCAACAAAAAATCCTACAGACGTTTTCTACAGAAAGCAGCCACAGCCAAGGTAGAAAAGCCTGTCTCCTGCCAGCATGCTGTAGAGAAGGACCCTTGCTCTCTGTGTGGAAGCAGTCTGACGCCCCCTGTTGACTCAGAACTAGAGCTCTCCAATCAGCAGGGAGTAAGAGCTTTGCTAACTGTAGGGTTTGACAGCGAGCACAAAAATCCTGTTTTCTTTCCTGTCCATTGAGGGACACAGGAAGCCATTAAATGCGGGGACATCCGATTCTCCTGTAGGTGGCAATGAGTACAAAGATCCTATTTCCAGTAAAAGTTGACATTTATTTACTACCCATGTCCCTCAATGGACCCCAAGAACCGAATCTTCCAATCAGTACAAAAATAGATTTTCCTTTCTCGTTCATTGACTGACATAGGAGGCCATCAGCTCTTGGTAGTCCAATCCTCCTGTAGGTGGCAGTATAACCCAACAGTTTATTACTACCTGTGTCCCTCAATAAACTCCAAGAAACTGATTGGACAGCGAGTACAAAAATTAAGTTTTATTTTCGGTCCATTGGGGGGATACATTGTGGGGACATCCAACCCTCCTGTAGGTGGCAATGAGTATAAAAAAATCTTATTTCCAATCCTTCCGTAGGTGGCAGTATAACCTGACAGGTAATTACTACCCATTTCCCCCAATATACCCCAAGAAAAGGATCTTAAAATGAGTGCAAAAAAAGTTTTCTTTCTCGTCCACTGACTGACACAGGAAGCCATTAGCTGTTAAGGTGTCCAATCCTCCTGTAGGTGGCAGTATAACCCAACAGTTTATTACTACCTGTGTCCCTCAATAGACTCCAAGAAACTGATAGGACAGCGAGTATAAAAATCCTATTTTCTTTTCAGCCCATTGAGGGACACAGGAAGAATTAACTGTGGGGACATCCAACCCTCCTGTAGGTGGCAATGAGTACAAAAATCCTATTTCCGATCCTTCCGTAGGTGTCAGTATACCTTGACAGGTAATTACTACCCGTTTTCCTCATCATACCCCAAGAAAAGGATCTTACAATGAGTGCAAAAACAGAGTTTTCTTTCTCGTCCACTGACACACAGAGGAAGCCATTAGTTGTTAAGATGTCCAATTTACCTGTAGGTGGGAGTATAACCCAACAGTTTATTACTACCTGTGTCCCTTAATAGACTCCAAGAAACTGATAGGACAGCGAGTACAAAAATCCTATTTTCTTTTCTGCCAATTGAGGGACAGGAAGAATTAACTGTGGGGACATCCAACCCTTCTGTAGGAGGCAAGGAGTACAAAAATCCTATTTTCAATCCTTTCATTGGTGTCAGTATAACCTGACAGATAATTACTGCTCATTTCCCTCAATAGACCTCAGGAAAAGGATCTTACAATGAGTGCAAAAAATAATATTTTCTTTCTCGTCCACTGACTGACGCAGGAAGCCATTAGCTGTTGGGATGTCCAATCCTCCTGTAGGTGGCAGTATAACCCAACAGTTTATTACTAGCTGTGTCCCTCAATAGACTCCAAGAAACTGATAGGACAGCGAGTACAATAAATCTTCTTCTTCTCTATTGAGGGACACAGGAAGAATTAACTGTTGGGACATCAGATTCTCCTGTAGGTGGCAATGAGTACAAAAATCCTATTTCCAGTAGTAAAAGTTGACATTTATTTACTACCCATGTCCCTCAGTGGACCCCAAGAACAGGATCTTCCAATGAGTACAAAAATAGTAGTTTCTTTCTCGTTCATTGACTGACACAGGAAGCTATTAGCTTTAAGACGTCCAATCCACCTGTAGATGGCAGTATAACCCAACAGTTTATTACTACCTCTGTCCCTCAATAGACTCCAAGAAACTGATTGGACAGCGAGTACAAAAATCCTATTTTATTTTCTGCCCATTGAGGGACACAGGAAGAATTAACTGTGGGGACATCCAACCCTCCTGTAGGTGGCAATTAGTACAAAATGCCTATTTCCAATCCTCCTGTAGGTGGCAGTATAACCTGACAAGTAATTACTACCCATTTCCTTCAATATACCCCAAGAAAAGGATCCTAAAATGAGTGCAAAAATAGAGTTTTATTTCTAGTCCTTTAACTGACACAGGAAGCCATTAGCTGTTAAGACATCCAATCCACCTGTAGGTGGCAGTATAACCCAACAGTTCATTACTACCTGTGTCCCTCAATAGACTCCAAGAAACTTATTGGATAGCGAGTACAAAAATGCTATTTCCAATCCTCCTGTAGGTGGCAGTATAACCTGACAGGTAATTACTACTCATTTCCCTCAATATACCTCAGGAAAAGGATCTTACAATGAGTGCAAAAAATAATATTTTCTTTGTCGTCCACTGACTGACACAGGAAGCCATTAGCTTTTTACGATATCCTGTAGGTGGCAGTATAACCCAACAGTTTATTACTACCTGTGTCCCTCAATAGATTTCAAGAAACTGATAGGACAGCGAGTACAATAAACCTTATTTTCTTCTTCTCTATTGAGGGACACAGGAAGAATTAACTGTGGGGACATCCAACCCTCCTGTAGGTGGCAAGGAGTACAAAAATCCTATTTTCAATCCTTCCATTGGTGTCAGTATAACCTGACAGGTAATTACTGCTCATTTCCCTCAATAGACCTCAGGAAAAGGATCTTACAATGAGTGCAAAAAATAATATTTTCTTTCTCGTCCACTGACTGACACAGGAAGCCATTAGCTGTTGGGATGTCCAATCCTCCTAAAGGTGGCAGTATAACCCAACAGTTTATTACCAGCGGTGTCCCTCAATAGACTCCAAGAAACCGATTGGACAGCGAGTACAAAAATACTTTTTTCTTTTCCGCCCATTGAGGGACACAAGAAGAATTAACTGTGGGGACATCCAACCCTCCTGTAGGTGGCAATGAGTACAAAATGCCTATTTCAAATCCTCCTGTAGGTGGCAGTATAACCTAAGAGGTAATTACTACTCATTTCCCTCAATATACCTCAGGAAAAGGATCTTACAATGAGTGCAAAAAATAATATTTTCTTTGTCGTCCACTGACTGACACAGGAAGCCATTAGCTTTTTAAGACGTCCAATCCACCTGTAGGTGACAGTATAACCCAACAGTTTCATCACTATCTGTGTCCGTCAATAGATTTCAAGAAACTGATTGGACAGTGAGTACAAAAATCCTCTTTTCTTTTCTGTCCATTGAGGGACACAGGAAGGATTAACTGTGGGGACATCCAACCCTCCTGTAGGTGGCAGTATAACCCAAAAGTTTCATTACTACCTGTGTCCCTCAATAGGCTCCAAGAAACTGATTGGACAGCGAGTACAAAAATCCTATTTTCTTTTCCGCCCATTGAGGAACACAGGATGAATTAACTGTGGGGACATCCAACCCTCCTGTAGGTGGCAATGAGTACAAAATGCTTATTTCCAATCCACCTGTAGGTGGCAGTATAAACTGACAGATAATTACTAACCATTTTCCTCAATAGACCTCAGGAAAAGGATCTTACAATGAGTGCAAAAAATAATATTTTCTTTCTCTTCCACTGACTGACACAGGAAGCCATTACCTGTTAAGGCATCCAATCCTCCTGTAGGTGGCTGTATAACCGAACAGTTTATTACTACCTGTGTCCCTCAATAGACTCCAAGAAACTGATTGGACAGCAAGTACAATAAATCCTATTTTCTTTTCCATCCATCGAGGGACACAGGAAGGATTAACTGTGGGGACATCCAATCCTCCTGTAGGTGGCTGTATAACCGAACAGTTTATTACTACCTGTGTCCCTCAATTGACTCCAAGAAACTGATTGGACAGCCAGTACAAAAATCCTATTTTCTTCTCCGTCCATTGAGGGACACAGGAAGAATTAACTGTGGGGACATCCAACCCTCCTGTAGGTGGCAATGAGTACAAAATGCCTATTTCCAACCCTCCTGTAGGTGGCAATGAGTACAAAATGCCTATTTCCAATCCTCCTGTAGGTGGCAGTATAACATGACAGGTAATTACCAAATTCCTTCAATATACCCTAAGAAAAGGATCCTAAAATGAGTGCAAAAATAGAGTTTTCTTTCTTGTCCACTGACTGACACAGGAGGCCATTAGCTTTTTAAGATGTCCAATCCACCTGTAGGTGGCAGTATAACCCAACAGTTTATTACTGCCTGTGTCCTTCAGTGGACTCCAAGAAAAAGATTTGAGTGAGTAGAAAAAAAATCTTATTTTCTTGTATCTTGAGGGAACAGGAAAACCACTGACTGTTGGGACAATAAATCATCCTGTAGGTGGCAGTATAACCTAACATTTAATTACTACCTGTGTCCCTCTATGGACTCCAAGAAAATGATTTTAAAGGGAGTACAACATCCTATTTTGTTGTAAAGAATGCTTAGAATGAAATGAACCCCAGTTGCCTTTATAGTGTACGGAAGGGCCCGAGGTGAGGAAAGATGGCATCATTCAGTAAACCCCGACTCTAGTCTACTAAAATCACCTGCAGGCAGGATGGCCCCCCATGGAGACCATATGAAGGGGGATGGGCTCACACGCACCATGCGTGTTACTTCCATGTTTTTGTTAATATCTGGAAATAAGAACCGTCTGTGTGACCGCAAACTAATTTTACAGCAGAGAGAGATAGAACTGGGGGGGTTACAATAACCTGGCATTCCTCGAATGACCCCAAATTCCTGTCTGGCAGTGTTATCACAGGCACATGGCGGCCTGATTCCAATTACACAGACTTCTGTAATATCTGTAAGATTATCTCATAACCCTCCCGTCTCCATCAGTTTATTTCTAAAAATACACTTTTTTTTTTTTTTTTTAATTTTGTCCTATGGGTTTCTTACCCCCCCCCCCCCCTCCCCTCCTCCATCCCCTCCAAGACTGTGAAAGACGACCTTGGAACAATTCGGGAAGAGTGAAGTGCTGAAAAAAGCTGAGTGAAAACAGCTCAAACTTTATCAAAGTGATGAGAGTTCTCAGCAAGTTGACGGCGCACTTATAATTTTTTTTTCTTTGGGGAAGATCGAATTTAAACATCAATCACACCCATGTGGCAGGGAGCTGTCGTTTGTTTAATTTGCATGTCAGGCAAGATTCGAGGTCATTTTGTAATGTATGTCTCTATGAAAGTGTGTAATCTGTTGTTCAAATTTAAGATTTAATAAATAGATTTAAAAAAAATATATATTTAATTTAAATTGTATTAAATATAAAACATTATTTAATTTTAATAAATATTAAAAATAAATAATTTAAATAGCTAATATTCTAAATCACAATTTTTAAGGTCTTTTTTAACAATTATATAGGGTGGAATGGGGGGGGGGGGGATAACTACGGTTTCTAACCTGATATACACCCCTTTAAACCTAATCACCAACACAGGGGAAATTAAAAAATATATATTTTTTGTGTGGATTGGGGTGAAGGTTTTAAAATGAGTTGGTATATAAATACATTTTTTATTTTGTTATTTAATTTTTTTTTTTTTTTTTGTGTGTATAATTCACATTTTTTTTTTTTTATATAGGGTGGAATGGGGCAGATAACTATGTTTTCCAACCTGCTATACACCCCTTAATTTTTTTTAATTAGTTGGTGTTGTAATTAGTTGGTATATACATATATATATATATATATATATATATATATATATATATATATATATATATATATATATATATATATATATATATATTATACCCTGAAATAAAACGATTTCAATGTATAATCCGCCAAATTTCTTTAAGGTTTCTTCTATTCACATTTCACACTATCATTTTTTTTTTTGGGGGGGGAGGGAGGTAGGGGGAGGAAGGAAGGGACGGAAAAAGAGAAGGAAAATGAAAAGAAAAATAGTTGAAGGGTAACGTGTTCATGCTGGTGACACCAACATTTAGTGTATAATTCACATTTTGAAAGGGTTTTTTTATTTTTACATTACATAGGGTGGAACGGGGCGGATAACTATGTTTTCTAACCTGATATACACCCCTTAATTTTTTTTTTTTCCAAAATATCTTTATTAAAATTTTTTATCATTAACACAGGAAAATTATTTGTTGTAATTAGTTGGTGTATATATATATATATATATATATATATATATATATACACACCCTTAAAAACTATTTTAGTATATAATTCACCAATTTTTTTAAGGTTTCTATTCACACTATAAAATTATTATTTTTTTTTTTGGGGGGGGGGGGTAGGGGAGGAAGGAAGGGAGGGAAAATTAAAAGAAAAATAGTTGAAGGGTAACACTCATGCTGGTGACACCAAAATGTCATGGTTTTGCGTAAATTTATGTTATTGTTTTGTAATGTCACATTTTAATTTGTTATGTATGAAAAAGAAATTGAATCAAAACATTACAAAAATAAATAAATACATGAATACCTAATAAAGTAAATATATATATATATATATATATATATATAAAAAAAAAAAAAAAAAAAAATAATAACACAATTACCACTCTTCAGGTCCCATACCTGTACACTGTAAGGTTTATGTTTTAACTACGGGCCTGTTTTTTTTTTGGGTGATAACAATTGTCATCACTTAGGATGACAAAGTAATTAATATACTGCTTATTTTGGACAAACTAGGCTTTTTTTTTGGCAATACTGTTTTGCAAAAAATTGTTTATTTTTTTTATGTAATCTTTAGACCAACATATGTAATATATTATACAAATATGTTTTTTTTTTTACTAGTACTTTTCCTGTAAATAAAAACTATACATTTTATTCAATTATGTTCTTGTTTTTCTTTTTGAGATTTGTGCAATTTCTTTCTATTCTAAAAATGACAAACAAAATGAATAAAAATGGAAATATATTGATGGTAATATAAACAGAAAGAAAAAAAAATAGCTAAGGGGGGGGGGGGAGGGGGTGAAGGACTAATGGCTGATAACAGTTAATAAACTGTTAATCATGTTGCACACCACGTTATTAAGATCCTCATTCACTAATGAGCTGGGGATCTGCTGAATGATGCTATAATGAGCTGGGGATCTGCTGAGTGTGGTTACTACTGAGCTTGGGATCTGCTGAATGAGGATAATAAGGAGCTAGGGATCTGCTGAGTGGGGGTACTACTGAGCTGGGGATCTGCTAAATGAGGATACTGATGAGCTGGGGATCTGCTGAGTAGGAGCACTACTGAGCTGGGGATCTGCTGCATGAGGATACTAATGAGCTGGGGATCTGCTGAATGAGGATATCATGAGCTGGGGATCTGCTGAATGAGGATATCATGAGCTGGGGATCTGCTGAGTGGGGGTACTATGGAGCTAGGGATCTGCTGAATGAGGATACGAATGAGCTGGGGATCTGCTGAATGAAAATACTAATGAGCTGGGGATCTGCTGAATGAAAATACTAATCAGTTGGGGATCTGCTCAATGAGGATACTAATGAGCTGGGGATCTGCTGAGTGGGGGTACTACTGAGCAGGGGATCTGCTTAACAAGTGTACTAATGAGCCGGGGATCTGCTGAATGAGAATATACTGAGCTGGGGATCTGCTGAATGAGGACACCAATGAGCAGGGGATCTGCTGAATGAGGATATCATGAGCTGGGGATCTGCTGAGTGGGGGGTACTACTGAGCTGGGGATCTGCTGAATGAGGATACTAATGAGCTGGGGATCTGCTGAGTGGGGGTACTACTGAGCAGAGGAATCTGCTGAACTAGTGTACTAATGAGTTGGGGACCTGCTGAATGAGGACATAATGAGCTGGGGCTCTGCTGAATGAGGATACTAATGAGCTGGGGATCTGCTTAATGAGGATACTAATGAGCTGCAGATCTGCTGAGTCAGGGTACTACTGAACTGGGGATCTGCTAAATGAGGATATTAATGAGCTGGGGATCTACTGAATGAGGATACAAATGAGCTGGGGATCTGCTGAGGGTGGGTACTACTGAGCTGAGGATCTGCTGAGGGTGGGTACTACTGAGCTGGGGATCTGCTGACGGTGGGTACTACTAAGCAGGGGATCTGCTGAATGAGGATACTAATGAGCTGGGGGTCTACTGAGTGGGTGGGGGGGGGGGTGGGTACTACTGAGCATCGGATCTGCTGAGTGGGGGTACTACTGAGCTGGCGAACTGCTGAATGAGGATACTAATGAGCTGGGGGTCTACTGAGTGGGGGTACTACTGAGCAGGGGATCTGCTGAATGAGGATACTAATGAGCTGGGGATCTTCTGAATGAGAATATAATGAGCTGGGGATCTGCTGAGTGGGAGTACTACTGAGCTGGGGATCTGCTGAATGAGGGTACTAATAAGCTAGGGATCTGCTGAGTGGGGGTACTACTGAGCAGGGGATCTCCTGAACGAGGGTACTAATGAGCTGGGGTTCTACTTGGCCCCTTTAAAGCAAATAGAAAATCAACACACACAGGGCATTTGCCAAGCTTCATTAAAGCTTCACCGAAGCACCAATAACACATATTGTCTGTTGAAGCAGTAGGAGCTTTTATGTGTGCTAAAGTCGAAGCAAGTGTAAATGAGCCTCTAGATGGCGCTAACCTGCTATGGACAAAACATCCAAAAAAACATATACAGCACATTATCACCTAGGGGAGATGTTTTTAAAATATTTTCGTTAAAACATTTTCTGCTCAGAATCTTCCCAAAAGAAACAATATTATACATAACTTACTAGATGGAAGTACTTGTCAGTGTCCAGGTCTTTCACTGAAACAAAAAAAAAAAGACAAAACAGTCTTTAAGATACAAAATAAATAAATAAATAAAACAAAACAAGAAGAAAGTCTGTTCAGGAAATCTTCATTTTCCATCATTCACTGCAGCCAGATTCAGCAGGTTTTTCACAAGGCTCCTGGACAGACATAACGCTGTACTGCATCGCCCCCCGCTGGAGAATACAGTAAGCAGTGCACAGGCCCGCAGTCAAGGCCAATCAGATCAATTTCATGACGGATTCAGCATGCTGCAGAGGAGGACCCTTGCTCTCTATGTGGTAGCAGTGGTCCCTCTGCAGAGGTGCAGTCAGGGCCGCTGATAAGGCAGTACAGTCAGCACTCCTGTACAGGGCCCCATCAGTTCAAAAGGGGGGCCCAGACACCTGCTTAGCAGGAGGTCCGGCTGTACTGTCCAATCCTCTTCTGCCTCCCCCTGCAGCACTGCCAGCTTCTCCTCTTCTTTCCCTCTCCGGCTGCACTGCAGGGGGATTGGTTCTAGCACATGCACCCCTTCCATCTGCTGTCTGCGCCCCCCCCCCCATGTGCCCCCCCCCCCAGCGCTGACGGATTCCCTCCTCTCCTCTCCCACTGGTAGCTACTGCAGGCACTAAGGGGGATTGGTTTTAGCACAAGCAACCCTTCCATCTGCTGTCTGCACCCCCCCTGATGTGCCCCCCCCCCAGCGTCGACGGATTCCCTCCTCTCCCACTGGCAGCTACTGCGGGCACTCAGGAGGATTGGTTCTAGAACATGCACCCCTTCCATCTGCTGTCTGGCCCCCCCCCCCCCATGTTCCCCATTCCCCGCCCCAGCGCTGATGGATTCCCTCCTCTCCTCTCCCACTGGCCGCTACTGCAGGTACTAAGGGGGATTGGTTCTAGCACATGTGCCCCTTCCATCTGCTGTCTGCGCCCCCCCATGTGCCCCCCCCCCAGTGCTGCTGGATTCCCTCCTTTCCTCTCCTCTCCCGCCGGCAGCTACTGCGGGCACTCAGGGGGATTGGTTCTGGCACATGCGCCCCTTCCATCTGCTGTCTGCGCCCCCCGATGTGCCCCTCTCCCCCGCAGCTCTGCCGGATTCCCTCCTCTCCTCTCCCCCCAGCAGCTACTGCGGGCACTCAGGGGGATTGGTTCTGGCACATGCGCCCCTTCCATCTGTTGTCTGGGCCCTGGGCCCCCCCCCCTCGATGTGCCCCCCCCCTCGATGTGCCCCCCCCGATGTGCCCCCCCCCATAGCGCTGACGGATTCCCTCCTCTCCTCTCCCACTGGCAGCTACTGCGGGCACTCAGGGGGATTGGTTCTAGTACATGCGCCCTTCCATCTGCTGTCTGCGCCCCCTGATGTGCCCCTTTCCCCCCAGCGCCTCCGGCTTCCCTCCTCTCCTCTCCTGCCGGCAGCTACTGCGGGCACTCAGGGGGATGTTTTAAGATGGAGAGCGGGGGAAGGGGCTGGTAAATACGTGATTTACTGGCCCCTTCCTCTCCTGAATGAACACAGTAATCGATCAGTACCAATTGCTCCTGTGCCCATTCATCTCTGAAGCATAGTAAACTGTGCTTACTATGCTTTCGTTTGTGAAAGATCAGGAAGCCTTGGAGCGCTTCCTATCCTTTCATCTGTGCAGCTGAGACTACAGAGAAAATGACTGATAAATCTCCTCAGTCACTTTCAGACAGGGGGAGGGGGCCCTGTCAGGTAGGCTGTATGAGGCCCCGTGATTCTTAACAGCAGCCCTGGGTGCAGCACATCCCCTGCTGAGTCAGACCTATAACTCTGCAGTCAACAATTTTCATGCCCACTGTGGTCAGGAAATGTCTAGCTTTGACTCAGCAGGAGGGGGGGGGGGGGGTCTGAGCTCTGCGGAGAGACCGCTGCTTCCACACTGAGAACAAGGGCCCATGCTGGCAGGGGACAGGCTTTTCTACTCAAGCTTTATTTATACGGTGATGTAAATCTCTGCTCACCTCGCCCCAGCGTGTTATCTCTCTGATCCTTCAGGCTCATGGCCAACGAAGATCCATCACAGACCTGTTAGACAGGAAAATAATGTCAGACCGGCATACGCTGCATACACTGTGGGGTCATCTTCTACGGTTCATAAATTCCAAGTGACCAGCGAATGCAATCAATGAGCTACAAATATTATTCAGCAATCACTGCAACTGTGCCAATGTAGAAAAGTTCACTCAGTTATCTGTCTAATCCACTGCAAGCAGAATCCAGACAACACCCCACATGGTCACTGGGAGGGTACTTCCCAAAGACTGCGCTGGTAAGTTCCTCCCCCCTCATGTATCACCAATCACCTTCACACTACCACAGCCCAATCTGATTGGTCACTGTGAGAAATGTCTTCTGGTGGCCATACATGCTTCCATAAATGAATGATTTATTTTCCAATCGATCTCTCCCGATAGAAATAATCGATCTTTAGTTGTGAAGCCATTTTTTCCTATCATGGTGTAAAACTACTGTACTGTCGCAGTACAGATCTGTCTATGGAACGGCCAGTACAAATCCGTCTATGGAACGGCCAGTACACATCCGTCTATGGAACGGCCAGTACACATCCGTCTATGGAACGACCAGTACACATCCGTCTATGGAACGACCAGTACACATCCGTCTATGGAACGGCCAGTACACATCCGTCTATGGAACCGCCAGTACACATCCGTCTATGGAACGGTCAGTACACATCCGTCTATGGAACGTCCACTACACATCCGTCTATGGAACAGCCAGTACACATCGGTCTATGGAACAGCCAGTACACATCCGTCTATGGAACGGCCAGCACACATCCGTCTATGGAACGGCCAGTACACATCCGTCTATGGAACGACCAGTACACATCCGTCTATGGAACGACCAGCACACATCCGTTTATGGAACAGCCAGTACACATCGGTCTATGGAACGACCAGCACACATCCGTCTATGGAACGGTCAGTACACATCCGTCTATGGAACAGCCAGTACACATCGGTCTATGGAACAGCCAGTACACATCCGTCTATGGAACGACCAGCACACATCCGTCTATGGAACGGTCAGTACACATCCGTCTATGGAACGGCCACTACACATCCGTCTATGGAACGACCAGCACACATCCGTCTATGGAACGGTCAGTACACATCCGTCTATGGAACAGCCAGTACACATCGGTCTATGGAACGGCCAGTACACATCCGTCTATGGAACGGCCAGTACACATCCGTCTATGGAACGGCCAGTACACATCCGTCTATGGAACGGTCAGTACACATCCGTCTATGGAACGGCCACTACACATCCGTCTATGGAACGACCAGCACACATCCGTCTATGGAACGGTCAGTACACATCCGTCTATGGAACGGCCACTACACATCCGTCTATGGAACGACCAGCACACATCCGTCTATGGAACGGTCAGTACACATCCGTCTATGGAACGGCCACTACACATCCGTCTATGGAACGACCAGCACACATCCGTCTATGGAACGGTCAGTACACATCCGTCTATGGAACAGCCAGTACACATCGGTCTATGGAACAGCCAGTACACATCCGTCTATGGAACGGCCAGTACACATCCGTCTATGGAACGGCCAGTACACATCCGTCTATGGAACGACCAGCACACATCCGTCTATGGAACGGTCAGTACACATCTGTCTATGGAACGGCCACTACACATCCGTCTATGGAACGGCTAGTACACATCCGTCTATGGAACGACCAGCACACATCCGTCTGTGGAACGGCCACTACACATCCGCCTATGGAATGGTCAGCACACATCCGCCTATGGAACGGCCAGTACACATCCGTCTATGGAACGGTCAGTACACATCCGCCTATGGAACGGCCAGTACACATCCGTCTATGGAACGGCCAGTACACATCCGTCTATGGAACGGCCAGTACACATCCGTCTATGGAACGATCAGTACACATCTGTCTATGGAATGGCCAGTACACATCCGTCTATGGAACGGCCAGTACACATCCGTCTATGGAACGGTCAGTACACATCCGTCTATGGAACGGCCAGTACACATCCGTCTATGGAACGGCCAGTACACATCCGTCTATGGAACGGCCAGTACACATCCGTCTATGGAACGGCCAGTACACATCCGTCTATGGAATGGCCAGTACACATCCGTCTATGGAACGGCCAGTACACATCCGTCTATGGAATGGCCAGCACACATCTGTCTATGGAAGCTCTGATGAGCTCACATGTTTCCTGCGTCTGTCTTCAAGTTCTCATAGAATAATAAAACTTTGAACACACAGAAACCTCCGGATGTCAGTTATTAATATACATTTTTTTCATTATAGATTTCTATAAATATTATACACAAGAATACATGAACAACATGTGCCGCCATTGTGGCTTTAGCTGGCGGCAAATAAATATAAATTAAAAAAAAACATTTTGCGCTATACCAATTTTAACCTTTTCCCACCCGCCCAGATGTTCCCTTTATAATTTATTAAACTGTTTGTAAACCTCAGACAAGAAATATGAATGAAGCAAATCCCTCTACAGCAGGGGTCTTCCAACGATGGCCCTCCAGTTGTTCAGGAACTACAAATCCCATCATGCCTAGTCATGTCTGTGAATGTCAGAGTTTTACAATGCCTCATGGCATGTGTAGTTCCGCAACAGCTGGAGGGCCGTAGTTTGAAGATCCCTGTATAGTGTATGCTCGCCCCCCAGCACCACACGCGCGACTGACGTACCCCTACGTCGGTTCATGCAGGAGAGGCTGCATGCCGCAGTAAATGTGCGGCGGGTAATCTTAATGTGGTTAATCAAGCCCTGATGAAGTAGGATTGTTTGACCCCGAAATACATCGGAAACATCGTATCTTCTTGTTGCCTCAATTTTTTGGACAATGGATGTTTAAAGATTCATAAGGTTCAAAAGCCATCCCAACCAAATGCTACCAGTTTTACGGACAAAGGAGTACAATGCTTTTTATACATTTAGCTGGCAGCAGCCTACCGACCGAGTCCAAGTCACTTTAATGGTTCCCCTACAATATCCAACCCGTTTCAGGAGCCAAACCACTCCCCTTCTTCAGGGCTTAAAGTGATTGTAAAGCCTCATTTTTTTTTCTTATGAAATTATAAACACGTTATACTTCCCTCCTCTGTGCAGTTGGTTTTGCACAGAGCAGCCTGGATCCTCCCCTTCTCAGGTCCCTGGCTGGAGCTCCTGGCCCTTCCCTCCTGTTCAGTGCCCCCAGAGCAAGCAGCTTGCTATGGGGGCACCCAAGTGGAGTCACAGCTCCCTGTAACCATTTAGACACAGAGCTGTCTTTCGGCTCCACCCCCTCTTTCTGCTGATTGGCTAACTGAGTTTGATTGACAGCAGTGGGAGCCAATGGCGCTGCTGCTGTGTATCAGCCAATCAGGAGAGAGAGTACCAGGCGGCTACAGGCACTCGTGAACATTGCTGGATAGAGAGGGGGCTCAGGTAAGTATTTATCCTAATGTATAGAATGCACCTTCTGCCTCTACAACTCCTTTAATGTCTCACCAGAACTTTAAATGGATGTAAGTGCAAATTTTACTATAATGATCTGCATAGCCTGAACACAAATAGATCTTAGGGGTCAGTTGCAAGCTAGCATTGGTATTAATATCATTACCAGCATTTCCGGTACCTTATAATGTGACAGCGTGTTCAGCTTCTTCCTCCCATCCTCCATGAGTGATGTATCATCCAGATCTCGTAGGATGAAGCGTTGGGAAAGGGAGGCGAACCATTCTGCGGAGGAAGAAAATGGAAACATAAACACCCCAAACAAGAACCCGCTCATTGCTGGTCAATCTCAGTGCCCGCCTTCTGCACCTGCAAGGATTTGAATTTAAAGCGGAGTTCCAGCCTTTTCACTCACCTGTCCAACGGTCCAGCGATGCGGCTGCCCGAAGCCTCGATCCTCTTCCCTCTGGTCTCGGCGGCGCCAGCATCACTGCTGTGGGCACCCGGCTGTGACAGTTTGCGGCTTCACAGCCGGGTACCCACTGCGCATGCGCGAGTCGCGCTGCACGTCTTGATTGGCCGGCAATCTTCTGGGACCTCTGGCATGTCCCAGAAGACTGCAGGGAGGGAGGGGGAGAGGAGAACTTCCGTTCAGGGCGCTGCGGCGCTCCGAGCGGAAGTGGGAGCTGGTACCTGTCAAAACTAGGTACCCGCTCCCCCCCCAAAAAAAATGTGGCATGTCAGGGGGTTAGAATACCTAAAGCGGAAGTTCCACTTTTGGGTGGAACTCCGCTTTAAGCTGCAGCGTGAAATGTTTCAGGATGGAGAACGAGGGAAGGGGCTGGTCTATGTTATTTTCTGGCCACTTCCTTTTCTTACAGTCTTACAGTCTCATCGGCTAACAGACCTATTTCAGCAGATCATCCCCCGTATTTGTTTTATATTTGGTTTACCTTTCCTTGTCCTAATCCTGGCTAATGCGAGCACACATCCGCCTCTACAGGGGTAGGTATAACTTCCTATATGTATGTACTATTATATGCTACCAGTATGTATATGCTTCTCCGTTCCCCACATTGGCCCCTGTATGTTCCCGGGTTCCTTTGGGTTGTCGCATCCAGAGCCACCAGTTAGTTTTTGGGTCCCTTCGGTGAGGAACATCATTCACCCTCCCTTTACTTTTTGTCATCTCACTATATCTTGTTTTGTTCTGACTAAGGGTTTATATTCATTATCACTGTCTTTATGGCTTTTAAGCTTACTCTACATACTCTATGTTTTGTATGAAATGTATTTTAACTGTTACTAAATTTATTTAAAAGACTGAGAACTGTGGTATTTTCATATATGATTTGTTACTAATAATGATTCGTTTTGCCACACAGAATCTATGTACCAGTAGCTCCGGAAGAAGCTCGAATTTTTGAGCGAAACATGTAGGGCACCTGGCTACATGAATTTCTTTCCATGTGTATAGCTTCATTGAATACGGTAGAGGACGCTCTGCGTTATCCCTGACATTGCCTTTGGGCCAGCTAGGATGTAACGAATAGCACCCTCGTCCATTACTACCTCTATATGATACAACTATTGTAAATCATTTTGTATGCCCATGTCTATTGGCTAGCTGTATTTTGTTGTGTTGTTTTTTGATTTTTCTATGTATTTTGCTCAATTATCCCCCTGTGTTAGGGGGCTCCTTTCCCTGTTTTTATGTCAATAATAAACAAGTTTTTTACTCTAATCTCATTGTGCCTTTAAAGTCCATCCGCATTTTTTCTTCATCTTTGATAATCACTCGGACGTGGCACACTGTCCTATTATGTTGTTGCGCCCCTATTTTTGCTGCTGTGGTGGTAGCGTACTAATTTTGTATAACCACTTCCTTTTCTGAATGAACACAGTGAGAGATCAGTATCTCTCATTCACTGTGTCCATTCATAACCAAAGCATAGTAAGCTGTGTTTACTGGGGAATCTCTTTCCTCACTCCCTTTTTCTGTTTAGACCCCTGATATTTCACCCCCCCCCCCCCCAACTACTAAAAAAAATTGTAAAAAAAAAATAAAAAATATTGCAAAAAAAAAAAACTAAAAAATTATAGAACTGTAAAATATAAAAAAAAATAACATAATAAAAATAAAAATCGAATGACACCGTCCACTGCCCTACTGACACCGTCCACTGTCCTACTGACACCGTCCACTGCTCTACTGACACCGTCCACTGTCCTACTGACACCGTCCACTGTCCTACTGACACCTTCCACTGCTCTACTGACACCGTCCACTGTCCTACTGACACCGTCCAATGTCCTACTGACACCGTCCACTGTCCTACTGACACCGTCCACTGCCCTACTGACACCGTCCACTGCCCTACTGACACCATCCACTGCTCTACTGACACCATCCACTGCCCTACTGACACCATCCACTGCTCTACTGACACCATCCACTGTCCTACTGACACCGTCCACTGCCCTACTGACACCATCCACTGCTCTACTGACACCATCCACTGCCCTACTGACACCGTCCACTGCTCTACTGACACCATCCACTGTCCTACTGACACCATCCACTGCCCTACTGACACCATCCACTGCTCTACTGACACCGTCCACTGTTCTACTGACACCGTCCACTGTTCTACTGACACTGTCCACTGTTCTACTGACACCTTCCACTGTTCTACTGACACCATCCACTGCCCTACTGACACCATCCACTGCTCTACTGACACCATCCACTGTTCTACTGACACCATCCACTGCTCTACTGACACCATCCACTGTTCTACTGACACCATCCACTGCCCTACTGACACCATCCACTGCCCTACTGACACCATCCACTGCTCTACTGACACCGTCCACTGTTCTACTGACACCATCCACTGTTCTACTGACACCATCCACTGTTCTACTGACACTGTCCACTGCTCTACTGACACCATTCTGTGCCCTACTGACATCATCCACTGTTCTACTGACACTGTCCACTGTTCTACTGACACCTTCCACTGTTCTACTGATACCATCCACTGCCCTACTGACACCATCCACTGCCCTACTGACACCATCCTCTGCCCTACTGACACCAATCTCTGCCCTACTGACACCGTTCATGTTTTATCACATGTTAAAACATTTCTTTACCTTTATTTACAAGAGTGTGTACACAGTATATACTATATATACTGTATATACACACACACACACATGTATGTGTGTTTGAACTGTAATGCAATAGTCTGCGCACACCTATGCTCACTGTACTGTATCTATGGAGAAGCAGCGTTGTCACCCTAGAACAGGAAGTGTTTTAGGACTACAAAGCAACTCCCACTCACTTCCATAGGGGGAGGTGGTCTGTAGTCCACAGGGGTGAACTGGGCAGGGCTGATAGGACCTGCTTGAGAGATAAACCATCACAGTGCGTTGTGGACGTAACATTGCGGTGACACTTACCCAAATCCACATCCTCCACCTGAGGCCACTGGGAAAAGGGCAGGTTCTTGCAGAAAGCCTCCAGGATTTTCTCTTTGCACTGGCTGATGGTGTCGGTGTCCAACGCACGCACACTCAGCGAGTCCATGCCGCAGCCCTGGAAGGACACGTTCAGGTTCTGCCAAGACAGGAGGTGAGAGAGAGTTAGCCGGGCCGACCCAAGATGTCTGAGCCAAAATATATGACACCAAATAGGAAATCCCCCCAGACTGGCTTTCATGAAATCCCCCCAGACTGGCTGTCATCAATGGGCTTTCCTTTACTCCATGCTTTCTGTACAGACAAGTCGTCTATTGACTACATAATCCAAGCAAGAACTCGACTGATTTCTGACTGTCCCTGGGAACTGCTGGAGAGAAAGCCAAGCACCAGGCAAAAGGAGGGACACACCAGGAAAAGAAACCGATATAAAAGTGCGCTGTCATAAAATAAATATCAATAATATATATATTATAATAAAATCAATCACAACTCATAATCATATACACCGAAACATCAGATGATAACCCGTGCCAACATATCTACTTCATGACCAGAAGATTTTACCCCCCTTAATGACCAGGCCATATTTTGCGATTCGGCACTGCACTACTTTAACGGACAATTGCGCTGTCGTGCGACGCTGTACCCAAATAAAATTGATGTCCTTTTTTCCCCACAAATAGAGCTTTCTTTTGGTGGTATTTGATCACCTCTGTGATTTTTATTTTTTGCGCTATAAACAAGAAAATCAGAGTTGATTCTGAAAAAAAAAAAACAATATTTTTCACATTCTGCTATATAACAAAAAAGAGCGACAATTCTGAAAAAAAAAGGAAAAAATATTTTTCACTTTCTGCCATAAAACATTCCCAAAATTTTTTTTAAAAAATCTACATTTTTTTAACATTTTAGGCCAATTTGTTTTCTGCAACATATTTTAGGTAAAAAAAAAAAAAAAAAAAAAAATCGCAATAAGAGTATTTTGATTGGTTTGCGCAAAAGTTATCGCGTCTACTAACTATGGAAAAGATTTATGTAATTTTTATTGTTTTTATTTTTTACTAGTAATGCCGGCGATCTGCGATTTTTTAGCGGGACTGCGACATTGCGGCGGACAGATCGGACCCCTATCTGACATTTTTGACACTTTTGGGGGGACCAGTGACATTACTACAGTAATCAGTGCTAAAAATATGCACTGTTACTGTAATAATGACAGTGGCAGGGAAGGGGTTAACACTGTGGGCGATCATAGGGTTAAATGTGTACCTAGGGGAGTGATTCTAACTGTAGGGGGCGTGGCTTGTGGAATGATCATAGGGACCTGTGTTGCTATATAGAAGGATCACAGGGGCTCTGTGATCATTCCAGGGATAAGAACGGTCAGCTGTGTTTACAACAGCCGACCGTACTTCTCTCTCAGCGGGGAGCGATTGCGGGTGTCAGACGGCAATCGGAGCCGCCTGCCCCGTGCATCGGCTTCCCCGCTGAAAAGGGGGCGGTGGGAGTGCGCTGCGCGCTCGTCCCCTAGCTCCTTGCGCGCGACCGACGTATACCGATGACACTGTGGGTGATCAAAGGGTTGAATGTGTCCCTAGGGGGTGCTTTCTAACTGTATGGGGAGGGGCTTGTGGAAACAACACAGAGATCTGTGTTCCTAAATAGGAGGATCACAGGCACTCTGTGTTGATACCAGAGAGAACGACGGTCTGCTGTGTTTATTTATTTATTTTTACTAGTAATGGCGGCGATCTGCGATTTTGCGGCGGACAGATCGGACCCCTAACTGACATTTTTGACACTTTTGGGGGGACCAGTGACATTACTACAGTAATCAGTGCTAAAAATTTGCACTGTTACTGTAATAATGACACTGGCAGGGAAGGGGTTAAACCAGGAGCGATCAAAGGGTTAAATGTGAGCGTAGGGGGTGTTTTCTAACTGTCAGGGGGAGGGACTTGTGGGATCAATACAGAGACCTGTGTTCCCAAATAGGAGGATCACCGGGGCTCTGTGATCATTCCAGAGAGAAGAACGGTCGGCTGTGTTTACAACAGCTGACCGTTCTTCTCTCTCAGCGGGAAGCGATCGCGAGTGTCAGGCGGCAACCAGAGTCGCCTGCCCCGTGCATCGGAGTCCCCGCTGACAAGTGGGGGCGGGAGCGTGTCGCCGGCGCCGCGCACTCGCCCCCTAGCTGCAGGCGCGCGACCGACCTAGGTCTATGTCGTTTCGCGCAGGAGGGCCGCCCTGCCGCAGTAAATCGGCGGTGGGCGTTCCGGAACCAGTTAAATAGAACTAAAGTGCAATTAAAGTGCAAATAAAACTGGATGCGCAGAATAAAAGTTCCAAAGAGCTAATAATCCAAAACAGTCCAAAAAGTGTGATTTTGGATGGTGCTTAGGTCTTGTTCCTGCAAAGTGCTGCATGCATCACCACCGTGCTCAAGTAATTGATTGGCTGCTTAGCAGACCCAATAGGGCCAATGAGCGTGTAAACTGTTAGGGAATCAATCCATGATACCCAACCCGACAAAGGAGGACTAATAGTGCATTATCACTTAAAAATCATTGTTTATTTTAAACAACAGGACGGTTTTACCCCCAGGCCATTTTTTTATGAGAGAAAGCCAAGCACGAGGCAGAAGGAGGGACGCACAGGGAAATAGACAGCTGACTTGCATCTGTGTTTCAAGAGACAGCTTAGCTAGAAAGTTATCTCCTGGATACATTCAGCAAGAACTCCTCTAATTATTTCTGACTGGCTGTCTCTGATGAACTGCCAGAGAGAAAACCAAGCACCAGGCAGATGGAGGGACGCACATTTCTATCTGTTTCAAGAGACAAATTAAGCTAGTAAGTTGTCTCTTGGCAACATTCAGCAAGAACTCCTCTACAAAGTCGTTGTAACGGAACAGGGCACCCCTGACCGGGTACCTCCGTTGACGGATGCTCCTAGTGCTTCCCGAGGGCTCCAAGCACTCCACCAGACACCGTAACCACTTCAAACCCCACAAACCGCCGCAGCTTGGTTAGGGTCTCGCCGTCTCCTACCCACCCTGGACCTACAGCAAGGCTCCAGGTTCCTGTGGGTGAACCTCTCTTTACCCAGAGAGTGCAGCAGAACAAGCTCTTACACAAGCTCTTACAAGAGCTTAGTGATTATCCAAGGGAGTATGGAAGACCATAGCAATCCCTTGTAGCATATTCCCCCATTAAGAGACAGGACTCTAGATTGAGGGTGAACTAACTCTAGAACAACTTTATTGAACAAGAAACAGACTTATATACAGTTTTCACCCACAAGGTTACCACCCAGGTGGACCTTGTTGAAAACTGGACGTAACATTCACAATCCAATAGGAACAGAGTTTTACACTCTCATACAGTGTACACAATCCCTCCCCTCTGGCTGATTACAGTAGCATATACAGATGACAGTGTATACAGGAGCTAAACTAATTATCTAGCCATCTGGACAGAACAATGTGAGGTCATTAACATTTAACAATGGAACAGACAGGTAAACTTTATCACAATCCACATTCCCTTCCAATACACAAACAATAGGGAAGTCTGCAAATGACAGTCTTTGTGTCTCTCTCACAGCCAAGCATGGAATACACTGTGTAAGGTGGTATTAAATCTTCATATTTCTATATGAAGATTTTGCTGACCAAAATTGAAGCAATCCAAACCATCACTTATCTGTCTTTCACTAATAGTGACGGTGAGTACCGTCACAGTTGTAAAGTGCTGCGTAAACTGTTGGCGCTATATTAATCCTATATAATAATAATACTTATTTCTGATTGGCTGTCTCGGATGAACTGCCGGAGAGAAAGCACCAGGCAGTAAAAAAAAAAAAAAAGTTGAGACTATGAATGCAGTAGCACATCCCACCCACAGGGGGCAATGCTACCCTCCAAACAGCAACTGACCTGCATCTGGTTCAAGAGGTAGCTCAGCAGTTAGTAAGTATTTTATACTGATGCCTAATTCTTTCAGGACTATCAACTATTTGTGATTGACTTAAAAAATTGTTGAAACTAAAGTTGTGACTATGACTGCAGTAGCACATCCCACCCACAGGGGGCAACGTTACCATTTACTTGCATAATCCTGACTGCCACCCATTTAAACTATAATTACTAAGCACAAGTCTATAATCCAGCCACACAAATATGTGTGTGTGTGTGTGTATAAATATATATAATATATATATATATATATATATATATATATATATATATATATAAATAAAAAAGGGGAGGCGTTAATGCAGCCTGTAGAACAGAAGACTTTGAAACTTGTTGTCACCCTCCATTATACAGTCAAGTAATTTTGAAAGCCTAAAAGGGCAAACGGCTCCCATATCTGGGCTATAACTGTATATTCAGTTCAAGTTGCCCCCTTTAAGGGAAAGCCAGGCAAGTGGCATTTTCAGAAAAGAGAGGTCAGCCATACGGCAGTGCAGTTGACATCAGGTGTCCCCCTCTGGCTGGGTATGTCCTGGGCTCAGTTTGTTTTATTTAGCATTATGGAGGAGCTCAGGTCTAATCAGACCTTAATGAGATAATTGGATTATTATGGGATATAATGGCTGCCATCAGATAACACGGAGCCCAGCCAGATACCATCACATGGGGTCACTGGAGGAGAGGGGGTCACACGGGACTGGCGCCCAGGGTGGATATTAGATAAGAAACTTAATGATTTCACTAAGAGGTCATTGCGTCACGCTCTTTCTCTGTGTATTTTACTTCTAAGATCAGCCAACAGAATAACGATAATATATAATAATAATATTCCAAGCAATAAAAATTATGATTTTCCTCATAATCTGCCAATGAATTACTGGGGTCCTGCAGTGCGCGGATCTCTGAGATCCCCTTTAATTAAACTTATCTAAAGCCAGAACTTTTTCTTTAGTTTTGGGTTGAGTAGAGCAGAGTTGTCAGCCTGGGTGCTGCGAGGATCCTGGCGTCATGTTTGGGTCCCCCCCCCAGGGTGCCGGAAACACAAGTTTGCTCTGGATCAGAGTCATGACTTTCCATGGTGTGGGCGGGCCGACCACTGGCACCATAACAACCAATGATGCTCTAAGGGGCCAGGATGTGCATTGCAGCACAGAGCAACATGGGGCCATGCATTATCTTGTGTTGCAACGCACTGCCAATAAAATGTGCACACAACGCAATGCGCAGCCACTGGTGTTAATCGGCTCTAATTGTCACTGCGTCATTGTTCTGAGATCTCTAACTGTTACTGTGCCATCCTTCTGAGATCCCTAACTGTCACTGTGTCATCATTCTGAGATCTCTAACTGTCACTGTGTCATCATTCTGAGATCTCTGTCACTGTGTCATTGTTCTGAGATCTCTGTCACTGTGTCATTGTTCTGAGATCTCTAACTGTCACTGTATCATTGCTCTGAGATCTCTAACTGTCACTGTATCATTGTTCTGAGATCTCTAACTGTCACTGTGTCATTGTACTGAGATCCCTAACTGTCACTGTGCCATTGTTCTGAGATCTCTAACTGTCACTGTATCATTGCTCTGAGATCTCTAACTGTCACTGTATCATTGTTCTGAGATCTCTAACTGTCACTGTATCATTGTACTGAGATCTCTAACTGTCACTGTATCATTGCTCTGAGATCTCTAACTGTCACTTTATCATTGACTGTTCTGAAATCTCTAACTGTCACTGTATCATTGTTCTGAGATCTCTAACTGCCACTGTATCATTGCTCTGAGATCTCTAACTGTCACTGTATCATTGTTCTGAGATCTCTAACTGTCACTGTATTATTGCTCTGAGATCCCTAACTGTCACTGTATCATTGTACTGAGATCTCTAACTGTCACTGTATCATTGCTCTGAGATCTCTAACTGTCACTGTATCATTGTTCTGAGATCTCTAACTGTCACTGTATCATTGCTCTGAGATCTCTAACTGTCACTGTATCATTGTTCTGAGATCTCTAACTGTCACTGTATCATTGTACTGAGATCTCTAACTGTCACTGTATCATTGCTCTGAGATCTCTAACTGTCACTTTATCATTGACTGTTCTGAAATCTCTAACTGTCACTGTATCATTGTTCTGAGATCTCTAACTGCCACTGTATCATTGCTCTGAGATCTCTAACTGTCACTGTATGATTGTTCTGAGATCTCTAACTGTCACTGTATTATTGCTCTGAGATCCCTGACTGTCACTGTATCATTGTACTTAGATCTCTAACTGTCACTGTATCATTGTTCTGAGATCTCTAACTGTCACTATCATTGCTCTGAAATCTCTAACTGTCACTGTATCATTCTTCTGAGATCTCTAACTGTCACTGTATCATTGCTCTGAGATCTCTAGCTGTCACTGTATCATTGCTCTGAGATCTCTAACTGTCACTGTATCATTGACTGAGATCCCTAACTGTCACTGTATCATTGTTCTGAGATCTCTAACTGTCACTGTATCATTGTTCTGAGATCTCTAACTGTCACTGTATCATTGCTCTGAGATCTCTAACTGTCACTGTATCATTGTTCTGAGATCTCTAACTGTCACTGTATCATTGCTCGGAGATCTCTAACTGTCACTGTATCATTGCTCTGAGATCTCTAACTGTCACTGTATCATTGACTGAGATCTCTAACTGTCACTGTGTCATTGTACTGAGATCTCTAACTGTCACTGTGTCATTGATCTGAGATGCCTAACTGTCACTGTATCATTTCTCTGAGATCTCTAACTGTCACTGTATCATTGACTGAGATCTCTAACTGTCACTGTATCATTGTACTGAGATCTCTAACTGTCACTGTGTCATTGTACTGAGATCTCTAACTGTCGCTGTATCATTGCTCTGAGATCTCTAACTGTCACTGTATCATTGATCTGAGATCTCTAACTGTCACTGTGTCATTGTTCTGAGATCTCTAACTGTCGCTGTATCATTGCTCTGAGATCCCTAACTGTCACTGTATCATTGATCTGAGATCTCTAACTGTCACTGTATCATTGTTCTTAGATCTCTAACTGTCACTGTATTATTGCTCTGAGATCCCTAACTGTCACTGTATCATTGTACTGAGATCTCTAACTGTCACTGTATCATTGCTCTGAGATCTCTAACTGTCACTGTATCATTGTTCTGGGATCTCTAACTGTCACTGTATCATTGCTCTGAGATCTCTAACTGTCACTGTATCATTGTTCTGAGATCTCTAACTGTCACTGTATCATTGTACTGAGATCTCTAACTGTCACTGTATCATTGCTCTGAGATCTCTAACTGTCACTGTATCATTGTTCTGAGATCTCTAACTGTCACTGTGTCATTGCTCTGAGATCTCTAACTGTCACTGTATCATTGCTCGGAGATCTCTAACTGTCACTGTGTCATTGCTCTGAGATCTCTAACTGTCACTGTATCATTGTTCTGAGATCTCTAACTGTCACTGTATTATTGTTCTGAGATCTCTAACTGTCACTGTATCATTGTACTGAGATCTCTAACTGTCACTGTGTCATTGCTCTGAGATCTCTAACTGTCACTGTATCATTGTTCTGAGATCTCTAACTGTCACTGTATCATTGTTCTGAGATCTCTAACTGTCACTGTGTCATTGCTCTGAGATCTCTAACTGTCACTGTATCATTGTTCTGAGATCTCTAACTGTCACTGTATCATTGTACTGAGATCTCTAACTGTCACTGTATCATTGCTCTGAGATCTCTAACTGTCACTGTATCATTGACTGAGATCTCTAACTGTCACTGTGTCATTGCTCTGAGATCTCTAACTGTCACTGTATCATTGTTCTGAGATCTCTAACTGTCACTGTATCATTGTTCTGAGATCTCTAACTGTCACTGTATTATTGCTCTGAGATCCCTAACTGTCACTGTGTCATTGTACTGAGATCTCTAACTGTCGCTGTATCATTGCTCTGAGATCTCTAACTGTCACTGTATCATTGATCTGAGATCTCTAACTGTCACTGTGTCATTGTTCTGAGATCTCTAACTGTCACTGTATCATTGCTCTGAGATCTCTAACTGTCACTGTATCATTGATCTGAGATCTCTAACTGTCACTGTGTCATTGTTCTGAGATCTCTAACTGTCGCTGTATCATTGCTCTGAGATCTCTAACTGTCACTGTATCATTGATCTGAGATCTCTAACTGTCACTGTGTCATTGTTCTGAGATCTCTAACTGTCGCTGTATCATTGCTCTGAGATCTCTAACTGTCACCGTATCATTGATCTGAAATCTCTAACTGTCACTGTATCATTGCTCTGAGATCTCTAACTGTCACTGTATCATTGATCTGAAATCTCTAACTGTCACTGTATCATTGCTCTGAGATCTCTAACTGTCACTGTATCATTGTTCTGAGATCTCTAACTGTCACTGTATCATTGCTCTGAACCCTCCAGCGTCGGCCTGTCATTGTTGTGTTCGGCACATCTGACACCCAGATTGTGGCCTGTCCCATCCACAGAACACTTTGTAGTTTCTCCCTCTCAGTCATCGGAATAAAAATAAAATCTGACACAATGTCATCTAATTCTGCAAACTTAATTAACATTAAATCCTCAAAAAAAAAAAAACCCGAATCCCACAACCCAGCGCTCTATTTATACGGATGGCTGGGATTGGTCCGGGGCCACACCCGCCTGAGTCTTCAAATGGTGAGGAGCACATGCTGTATATTACATCTGAATTTATTCTCACTATTTATAGCACCGACATATGACAGAGCGCTGTACAGAGGACGCACATCTGCATCTTGGCTGAAGTTGTCTCTAAGGAGGGACCGCTTTATTATATTGCTGCGTGCCGTAGGGACATCGCCAAAATATTTAGTGGTAGGACACGCCCCCGCCCTCCCCTACAGCCCAGATTATACTGGTAGGACACGCCCCCGCCCTCCCCTACAGCCCAGATTATACTTATTTACTAATTGTATTAATTTAGACTTCTGCATTGCGGAAATATCTATGTTAACACAAGCAATACACCATTGCATGGCCCCACACATTGCATGCATTTCGGTGCCCTTCATTTTCAATGGCATCCCAACACACATGGTTTGGAGCCCGCCGCAACGCACAGCAAAGCCCCATAGCACATCGCATCGCATATTTTGCGATACGTCTGATTTTTTGAACATTTTGTTGAGTTGGTGGCCCATTTATACTTTTTGTCTTTTCAACGGGCTGCATTAATGCAATGCACATTCATGCACACGTTACAATAGGGTGCAACACCTTACATACAGTGCCTTGCGAAAGTATTCGCCCCCCTTGAACTTTTCGACCTTTTGCCACATTTCAGGCTTCAAACATAAAGATCTAAAACTGTAATTTTTTGTGAAGAATCAACAACAAGTGGGACACAATCATGAAGTGGAACGAAATTTATTGGATATTTCAAACTTTGTTAACAAATAAAAAACTGAAAAAGTGGCCGTGCAAAATTATTCAGCCCCTTTACTTTCAGTGCAGCAAACTTTCTCCAGAAGTTCAGTGAGGATCTCTGAATGATCCAATGTTGACCTAAATGACTAATGATGATAAATAGAATCTACCTGTGTGTAATCAAGCCTCCATATAAATGCACCTGCACTGTGATAGTCTCAGATGTCCGTTTAAAGGGCAGAGAGCATCATGAAGAACAAGGAACACACCAGGCAGGTCCGAGATACTGTTGTTGAGAAGTTTAAAGCCGGATTTGGATACAAAAAAGATTTCCCAAGCTTTAAACATCCCAAGGAGCACTGTGCAAGCGATAATATTGAAATGGAAGGAGTATCAGACCACTGCAAATCTACGAAGACCTGGCCGTCCCTCTAAACTTTCAGCTCATACAAGGAGAAGACTGATCAGAGATGCAGCCAAGAGGCCCATGATCACTCTGGATGAACTGCAGAGATCTACAGCTGAGGTGGGAGACTCTGTCCATAGGACAACAATCAGTCGTATACTGCTCAAATCTGGCCTTTATGGAAGAGTGGCAAGAAGAAAGCCATTTCTTAAAGATATCCATAAAAAGTGTCGTTTAAAGTTTGCCACAAGCCACCTGGGAGACACCAAACATGTGGAAGAAGGTGCTCTGGTCAGATGAAACCAAAATCAAACTTTTTGGCAACAATGCAAAACGTTATGTTGGCCTATATCCTGTGCTGCTAAAATCTAAAGAATTAATTTTAAATAGAAAAGACAGCATTTGGCCACTAGATGGAGCCAAGTAGTACTGAAAATTCTTAGGATACTTAGCTCCATCTAGTGGCTGCATTCAGTATTTTCCATTTTAACAATTTATATTCAAACAGGATATAGCCTATTTACGTTTGTTTTTTGTGCCATTTACACAGAACAAATGTACACATACTTTCACTAGACAAACAGCTATGTGAATTCTTTATAAATCAACCACTAAGAGATATCCAGGTAGGATTTACATTTATTTGAAAATACACATTTGAGTGGTTGCAGTGGGCAGTATCAGAACTCCTCCATCATCTGGTTGTGATGGATAGTATCACTACTCCTCCATCATCTGGTTGTGGTGGGTAGTATCACTACTCCTCCATCATTCTAGTAGCTGAGTGTATGCAGTGTATTCTTTTATAGGGAGAAGTCCAGTATAAGAGGGTAACTGTAGTCATATAGTAAATTTATTACCCTAGAAGAGGGACAGTTATCGAAAAAGGACGGAGGAAAGAATTTTGAGACCAGTTAAGGGAATGCTGTGATCTATGTCGGATACGAGGTTATCAAATGAGACATCCTGTTTTCCTTTCTGTACATTCTGTAAAGTTTGTGTATGTCCATCCCCTTTCTGCATATTACCTCCAACCTGCAGTTGGCCACTAGATTGAGGTAAGTATTACAGAAAATTTCAATGATACTTAGCTCCATCTAGTGGCCAAAGTTAGTATTTTCCACTTTAAATCAACGATTTACATTTGAACAGCACGGGATATAGATTGTTTTTGGTCTCATTCCCACAGAATGAATGTACACGGTTGAACAGCAATGTGAATTTCATATTAAACAATCACTATGGGTCATTCAGTTTGGATTTAAATGTATTTGAAAATACACATTTTGATCGGTTGCAGTCATACAAGTGATCCGTCATACAAGTGGGCGAACGTATGCAATGCAATCTTTTATAGGATAAATAGGACTAATTCCAGGATAAACACATGTAACCGTGTAGTTACATAGTAGATTTGTTAACCTAGAAGAGGGACAGTTATGGAGGAAGGATGAAGGGAGGAATTCGGGAGCAGTGGAGGGACAGCTGTGATCTATGTGGGATGCTGCGTGATCATTTGTTTTCAGGAAATGAGACATCCCGCTTTGCTTTCTGTACATTCTGTAAAGTTTGTGTATGTCCGACCAGCAGTGAGGGATTCTTCTGTTCCTCTGCAGTAATGTCTACATAGGAAATTAATATTTCCCCCCTCCCTCCAGCCATTGGTACCCCCTCCCAGGGAGTCCACAGCCATTAATCAAAGGGCTCCCAGGGACAGGCACTTCCATGAGTCCCCCCCCCCCAGAGAGAGCCCGGGGGCTGCTGGGTTAAATATGGCCCCTGTCTGGGATATTTCAGAGGAGAAAACAATGTATTACTTCACTCATAAATCACTGCGACTCCTTCAGTGTTTTCTTTTCCTGCAAGCGTCAGACATCTACAAGGCTCATTTTACCTGCCTGTCATCCTGGACGGACCAAGGTTGCCAACCGCCCAGGAATTCACAGTCAATGTAAAAAAATCTTACTCTTGTCCATAAAGTCCGGAAAAATGTCTTTAAAAGGCATTGTTATTTTTTTGAATTCTGTGTAAAGCACTCTTGAAGTCTTATGCAATTTTTTTTTTGTTGTTTTTATAGTCCATATTTTAAAACTGACGTTTATTCTGCTTATATGTTGCCTTTCCTGGTTCCTCCCTCACATGGTATTTACATTTTTTTTTTTTTTAAATCCTTCTATTTTCATTTCGTACACTATTCTAGACACTGTGATATCATCACTAGGTCTCTGTGCTTCTCCAACAACTGCAGGCAGACCATGGCTGGTGAGAGGGGCCGGCAGGCAGTGCTGTATTTTGGCCTAGGCCAACAAGGCCCAAGCCTAGGGCGGTACTTTGCAGGGGGGCAGCAGAATAGCCACCCTCGCCTCTATCTGAGACTCCATTAGCCACTGGTTGCTAGAGCCACCAGGCGTCTAGCAACAAGTGACATCACACCTTCTCCCACCCCCCCCCTTATCTCTCCCACTCCTCTTCTTCCCACCCTCTATTCCTCTCTCTCCCACCCCTATCTCTATCTCTCCCACCACCCCCTCTCTCTCTCTCCCCCTCTCTTTCTCTCACCTCTCGCTCTCTCTCTCTATTCCCTCGCTCTCTCTCTCTATTCCGTCTCTCTCTCTCACCCTCCTCTCTCTTACCCTCCTCTCTCTCATCCCCTCCTCTCTCTCATCCCCCCTCTCTCTCTCATCCCCCTCTCTCTCTCCGAACACCCGCTCTCTCTATTTCCCAACACCCTCTCTATCTCCCCCATCACCCTCTCTATCTTTATCTCCCCCATCACCCTCTCTATCTCTCTCTCTCCCCCAACACCCTCTCTCTCCCCCAACACCCTCTATCTCTCTCCCATCACCCTCTCTCTCTCTCCCACCACCTTCTTCCTCTCTCATCCTCCCTCACCCTCCCTTACCCACCCCCTCTCTCTCTCCCACCCCCTCTCACCCCCCCCTCTCATGAGATCTTATGGGTTCTTGCTGGGACTTGAAGTCCTTCAATTTTGGTGGGAGTCACATCTGTTAAACAGGAAGGGGTGGGGCAAATTTACATAGGAGGGGGGCGCCCAATTTTAGTCTTGCCTAGGGCAGCTCAAAACCAAAATTCACCACTGCCGGCAGGGTGTTGTACATAGCTTCCTGAAAACATCCCAGCCCCCTGCCTCAGTACTCCTCTCAAGAGGTCATGGAATAGCCAGTAGCTGTTAGTCATATTGAACTCAACTTGTTCTGTAATGTTGAAGACATTTTGTAGCTTCTCCAAGCCAAGGGAAGCAAAGAAATGGCTTAGAGAGGCTACAAAAGGGCTTGGAAAAGCTACAAAGGAAGCTATGAAGAAGTGGCTTGGAGAAGCTATTAAAAGAAGCTATCAAGAAGTGTCTTGGAGAAGCTATGAATAAAGCTCTGAAGAAGTGGTTCGGAGAAGCTATGAAGGAAGCTGCAAAGATTTGGCTTGGAGAAGCTATAAGAGATGGTATGAAGAAGTGGCTTGAAGACGCTTTGGAGGAAACTACAAAGAAGTGGCTGAAAAAGCTATGAAATAAGCTACGAAGAAGTGACTTGGAAAAGCTATGAAAGGGCTTGCAGATTCTAATAAAGACACTAGGTAGAAGTGGCTTAGAGAAGTTATGAAGGAAGCTCTGAAGAAATGGCTTGGAGAAGCTACGAAGGAAGCTAGGAAGAAGTGGCTTGGAGAAGCTAAGAAGGAAGCTGCAAAGAAGTGGCTTAGAGAAGCTATGAAGGAAGCTATAAAGAAGTGGCTTGGGGGAACTTAAGAAGAAAGCTACGAAGTAGTGGCTTGGAGTATCTGTGAAGAAAGGTATGCAAAAGTGGCTTGGAGAAGCTGTGAAAGAAGCTACAGAGAAGTGGCTTGAGGAAGCTATGAAAGGAACTATGAATAAGTGGCTTGGAGAAGTTATGAAGGAAGCTGCAAAGAGGTGGCTTGAGGAAGCTTTCAAAGGGGCTGACTTGGGGAAGCCATGAAAGGGCTTGGAGATGCTATTAAAAAAAGCTACGAAAAGTGAAGCTATGAAGAAGTGCCTTGGAGAAGCTATGAAGGAAGCTGCAAAGAAGTGGCTTGTGGAAGCTATCAAATAACCTCTGAAGAAGTGGCTTGGAGAAGCTACGAAGGAAGCTTCAAAGACATGGCTTGAGGAAGCTATTAAAGCAGCTATGAAGAAGTGACTTGGCGAAGCTATGAAAAGGCTTAGATATGCTATTAAAGAAGCTACAAAGAAGTAGCCTGGAGAAGCTGTGAAGAAAGGTATGAAGCAGTGGCTTGTTGAATTTATGAAAGAAACTATGAAGAAATGGTTTTGAGAAGCTATGAAGGCCACTACAAAGAAGTGGCTGAAGTGAAGTGAAGGTGAAGGAATCTACAAAGAAGTGGCTTGTGGAAGCTATCAAATAACCTCTGAAGAAGTGGCTTGGAGAAGCTACGAAGGAAGCTTCAAAGACATGGCTTGAGGAAGCTATCAAAGCTATCATAGCTGTCAGCTATGAAGAAGTGACTTGGATAAGCTATGAAAGGGCTTGGATATGCTATTAAAGAAGCTACAAAGAAGTAGCCTGGAGAAGCCCTGGCGGAAGCTACAAAGAAGTGGCTTGGAGAAGCTACGAAGGAAACTACAGAAAAGTGGCTGAAGAAGCTATGAAAGAACCTATAAAGAATTGGCTTGGAGACGTTATGAAGGAAGCTGCAATGAGCTGGCTTGAGGAAGCTATGAAAGAACCTATGAAGAAGTAACTTGGAGAAACTATGGAAGGGCTTGGAGAAGCTAATAAAGAAGCTATGAAGAAGTGCTTTGGAGAAGCTATGAAGGAAGCTATGCAGAAGTGACTTGAAAAAATTAGGAAGGAAGCTTTTTAGAAGTGGCTTGTTGTATCTATGAAGGAAGGTACACAAAAGTAGCTTGGAGAAGCTACGAAAGAAGCTACAAAGAAGTGGATTGAAGAAGCGATGAAAGAAGCTATGAAGCAGTGGCTTGCAGAAGTTATGAAGGAAACCATAAAGAAGTGGCTTGAGGAAGCTATCAAATAAGCTATAAAGAAAATGGCTCGGAGAAGCTATTAAGGAAACTACAACGTGGCTTGGAGAAACTATGAAAGAAACTTAGAAGAAGTAGCTTGAAAAAGCTATGAAGGAAACTATGAACAAATGGCTTAGAGAATCTACGAAAGAAGCTACGAAGAACTGCCACTGAGAAGCGACAAAACACCTTCACCATCACAGAACAAGGCCAGATTAATTTTACTAACTACTACTACCTACACCAAAATACCTATTAGCAATTTTGGACTTTGAGACATTGACTGAACACTGACATCCTGCAGTTGATGCTGCTTACCATAGGCTTGGCCTCAATGTTTTCTCTGAGCAGCCACTCCTCGTTCAGGGTGTACCGCGCCTTCCCTGTGATGGCATCAATGGAGCCCTTGTTGATTTGTTGTTTAATGGCGCACAGCAGCAAGAAAAATGGCTCTCCCACGGTTTCCTGTTAAGAAAAAATGTTGGTTAGATACATGAAGAATAGATGAGATCGCTGAGGTTTGCATCCATGATTGGGTGTGGCTATGTTCGTAAACCATTAGTCAGGGAAAAAAAAAACAAATTTAAATATGCTTATAGGGGGATTAATAGGAAGTATGGATCAGTAAGTTTGCTCATGAACCAAGCACTGAACAACTGTATATAATATGTACTGCACATCAGACTGTGAAAGTTGCATATTTAATTATATTTTTATATAGGGAAAGAACTGGGTGGGTGTCACCAGTGGCCTTGAGCAGACAGGAGGCAGGGCAGTGACATAAGGGAAAGAAGTGGGTGGTCCATAGAGCAGACAGAAGGCGGGGCAGTGACATATAAGGGAAAGAACTGGGAGGATTTTACCAGTGGGTGGGGTGCAAAGAGCAGACAGGAGGCGGGGCAGTGACATATGGGAAAGAAGTGGGTGGTCCATAGAGCAGACAGGAGGCGGGGCAGTGCCATAAAAGGGAAAAGGCCGGGAGGTTCAAAGAGCAGACAGGAGGTGGGGAAGTGACATGTAAGGGAAAGAGCTGGGTGGGTGTCACCAGTGGGTGGGGTGCAAAGAGCAGACAGAAGGCGAGGCACTGCAATATAAGGGAAAGGGCTGGGTGGTCTATAGAGAAGACAGGAGGCGGGGCAGTGACATAGAAGGGAAAGAACTGGGTGGGTGTGACCAGTGGGTGGGTCCAAATAGCAGACAGGAGGCGGGGCAGTGACATATAAGGTAAAGGGGTGGGTGGTTCAATAAGCAGACAGGAGGAGGGGCAAAGTGATATAAGGGAAAGAACTGGGTGGGTGTCACCGGTGTGGTCCAAAGAGCAGACAGGAGGCGGGGCAGTGACACAAAAGGAAAAGGCAGGGTGGTCCATAGAGCAGACAGGAGACGGGGCAGTGACATAAGGAAAAGAGCTGGGTGGGTGTCACCAGTGGGTGGGGTGCAAAGAGCAGACAGGAGGCTAGGCACTGCCATATAAGGGAAAGGGCCGGGTGGTCTATAGAGAAGACAGGAGGCGGGGCAGTGACATAGAAGGGAAAGAACTCGGTGGGTGTGACCAGTGGGTGGGGTCCAAATAGCAGACAGGAGGCGGGGCAGTGCCATATAAGGTAAAGGGGTGGGTGGTTCAATAAGCAGACAGGAGGAGGGGCAAAGTGATATAAGGGAAAGAACTGGGTGGGTGTCACCGGTGTGGTCCAAAGAGCAGACAGGAGACGGGGCAGTGACATATAAGGGAAAGAGCTGGCTGGGTGTCACCAGTGAGTGGGGTGCAAAAGCAGACAAAAGACTAGGCACTGCCATATAAGGTAAAGGGCTGGGTGGTCTTTAGAGCAGACAGGAGGCGGGGCAGTGACATACAAGGGAAAGAGCTGGGTGGGTGTCACCAGTCGGTGGGGTCCAAAGAGCAGACAGGAGGCGAGGCACTGCCATATAAGGGAAAGGGCCGGGTGGTCTTTAGAGCAGAGAGGAGGCGGGGCAATGACATATAAGGAAAAGGGCCGGGTGGTCTTTAGAGCAGAGAGGAGGCGGGGCAGTGACATATAAGGAAAAGGGCCCGGTGGTCTTTAGAGCAGACAGGAGGCGGGGCAGTGACATATAAGGGAAAGGGCCGGGTGGTCTTTAGAGCAGAGAGGAGGCGGGGCAGTGACATATAAGGGAAAGGGCCGGGTGGTCTTTAGAGCAGACAGGAGGCGGGGCAGTGACATATAAGGAAAAGGGCCCGGTGGTCTTTAGAGCAGACAGGAGGCGGGGCAGTGACATATAAGGGAAAGGGCCGGGTGGTCTTTAGAGCAGAGAGGAGGCGGGGCAGTGACATATAAGGGAAAGGGCCGGGTGGTCTTTAGAGCAGAGAGGAGGCGGGGCAGTGACATATAAGGGAAAGAACTGGGTGGGTGTGACCAGTGGGGGGGGGGGGGTCCAAAGAGCAGACAGGAGGAGGGGCAGTGACATATAAGGTAAAGGGCTGGGTGGTCCAAAGAGCAGACAGGAGGAGGGGCAGTCTGGGTGGTCCAAAGAGCAGACAGGAGGCGGGGCAGTGTATTATAAGGGAAAGAGCTAGGTGGGTGCCACCAATGGTATCCAAATAGCAGACAGGAAGCAGGGCAGTGAAATACAGTATAAGGGAAAGAGCTGGGTGGGTACTGACAGTAGGGTCCAAAGAGCAGACAGGAGGAGGGGCAGTGACACAAACTCAGCTGGACTCTTAATTCTAAAAAGTGTTGTCACCCCTAGGTGGGGAAGTCACAAGGCTGTTTTCAATGCTCTACAAATCATCTGCCAGCTAAAGCAGTTCCCATCATTGTTTTGCATTCAACTGACTGGTCGGAATTGCCCTTTAATTAGGGCTGTTGTTCTCTGAAGGAAGAAAATCCCTTTAATTCCTCATCATTAAATAAAAGCTTCGGCCGTACAGACAGATGTCTTGCAGCTGAGCGTGACAACCGCACTGTCAAGTGACACAGAGGATCAGATGACAATACAATGCTGTACTGATGTATCACATGTTTGCAGGGACTGCGGGGGGAATGGACGGGGTCCAACAATGACAGAACCGGCTGCATGTGGATGGCCGGGCTCAGTATATGGAAACTCTGCCATGAATGAGAGTCACTTCACCTCCCCTCCCTGAATCCCCCTCACACACACTGGGATCAACGGATAATCAACTGCAGACTTCTATTCTTCTGCTAACAGAGAGCGCTTATTACCGGGGTCACCGCTGTCACAACATGACCTCCGACCTTTCACCTCCACCAACAGGACAGTAATAACTGCGTTCAGTCTGTGTACTTAAACCCGAACTACAACGTCTTGGTCAGTCTGACCCTGTAAGGCAGGGCAGTGGGGTCATGGACTATATTTACATATTTAGATTGTAAGCTCTGCGGAGCAGGGCCCTCCTAACCCTCTTTTCTTGACTTGTATTGTAATTGTACCGTCTCTCTTTATATTGTAAAGCTGTTAGTGCTATAAAAACTGTATAATAGGCATATTTAGATATTTAATCAGATATTTATTCTCTACCTTGTTATCTGGACTGGTGATTGGACTGTCCTATTGCTCCAATAGGGAGACAAGGTGGTGGGGCACTGGAACCCATCCTAGGTAAGTCTTCAGAATAGGTATGGTATATAGGTATATAGGTAAAAATGCGGCAGGCGGTCGGGAAGTGGTTAAAGCACTGACATTAGCAACTAAAAAAAGAAATAAGTATCCATTGTATTTGTATCCCTGATGAAGGGAGCGGTCATTCCTGAAATGCATCGGCATTTCCTGAGACATGAAGTCTATAAACTGTGCAGTTTAAACTTTGAGGCGCTCTCCTTTCTTTTTAACCACTTCTGGCTTGGAAGGATTTGCCCCATTAATGACCAGGCCATTTTTTGCGATACGGCACTGCATTAATTTAACTGATAATTGCGCAGTCGTGCAACGCTGTACCCAAATAAAATTGATGTCCTTTTTTCCCACAAATATAAGTTTTTTTTTGGTGGTTTTTGATTACCTCTGTGCTTTTTATTTTTTGCGCTATAAATGAAAAACGAGCGACAATTGTGAAAAAAAAACAAAAAAAAACAAACAATCTTTTTTACATTCTGCTATATAACATTCCCAATAAAAAAAAATGTAAAAATCTAATTTTTTCATCCTTTCAGGCCAATTTGTATTCTGCTACATATATTTGCTAAAAAAAAAATCCCAATAAGTGTATTTTGATTGGTTTGCGCAAATGTTATCGCATCTACAAACTAAGGGAAAGATTTATGTAATTTTTATACATTTTTTTTATTTACTAGTAATGACAGCGATCAGCGATTTTTTGCGGGACTGCGACATTGCATCGGACAGGTCAGACCCCTAACTGACATTTTTGACACTTTTGGGGGTACCGATGACATTACTACAGTAATCAGTGCTAAAAATATGCCCTGTTACTGTAATAATGACACTGGCAGGGAAGGGGTTAACACAGGGCGGTCAAAGGATTAAATGTGTCCCTAGGGGGTGCTTTCTAACTGTGGGGGGGGGGCTTGCTGCATGAACACAGAGATCCATGTTCCTAAATAGGAGGATCCCTGTGTTCATACCTGACAGAACAGCGGTCTGCTGTGTTTACATAGAGCGATGTAGAGCGATCGAGGGACCCTCTGATTAGCTTCCCCTGTGGCGAATGGGCTCACGTGCCCCCACTAGCGCTCCCGGACAGAGTCGACCTGCTGCAGTAAAAACGACTGCGGCTGGTCGGCAAGCGGTAAAGAACCAGGTATTATTTTTTCTTGCTAAGTAATTTGTATGAAATTTGTTCATGATAAGAAGAAAAGCAGGAACAATAGATCTACCAGAAACAAAATACACCCTAGTAACAATAAATCCAGCCCAGCAACAACAGATTTCCCAGCAGCGAGCATCAATAGACCCTCCAGGAGTCAGCAACCTTAGATCCCTCCCAGAATTAATTGACCCCTCCCAGCAATATTTGACCCCTCCCAGCAACAATAGATCCCCCAGCTAGCATCAATAGACCTCCCTAGCAACAATACAACCCCCACAACAATAGATCCCCTACAACAGCAATAAAACCCCTCAGCAGCCAGCAACAATAGACCTTCCATCACACCCCACCACCCCTCATCACTACAGATATTCAGTGCCAGATGCGCTGGAACTGCATTACCCCACATTCCTGTTGCCAAATGGCAATGTTTTTTGTTCCCACGGGGGAAAAACTGGAAATCATGACCTGCTAGCTGTACTGACAGTGTTTCGGGAGAATGTTGCTACAAATATTCTGTTCTGAGCGCCCTACCCGGAGGCAGCTGTACATGCAGATGGACATCCAGTTGGTCAGCATTTTCTCCACCACCGACTCGGTCCGGCGAAGCATCAGCTTGGGGTTCTTGGGGGCTGACGAGTCGATAAGGTCCACCAAGAGATCTTTCATGATGCTTGTGTAATACTCCAACTTGCCATGGAGGGCGACAGTGAGCAGAGAAGCCAAGTTACACCTGAGTAATCAGAACACAAAGGCAGGTGGGCATCAGTTTTATGAAGAATATTACAGCACAAGGCACACTATATTGGCAATCCCAGGTCACATGACTTGTATTGCTGAGTGGCGGTAGGTCTGCCCAATTTGTGTTCAATGGGTTCAAGTGAATGGTGACACAGCATGGTGGTACAGCCTTTTAGGGGTTAAAACAAGGCAGTGAGGTGGTGATATATTGCTTCCTAACTGCCTGTTAAATGCCCTTTGAAGAGCGATTCACTTTGGGTCTTCAGAGGGCTACTGCTTATGTAAAGGAGTCCTTACTCTGAGTTCCAGTAATGGAAAATGTGTGCCGCTCAGGGTACAAGGAAAAGCAATTCTGTGTCCACCACTGTGAGTGCAGGCCAGGGAAGGAGCTCGTCTCGCCTCCAAACAACTGTTGAGCAAAGGATGGATCCCATTAATCCGCACATCAATGCAGACACACTGGTACTGAAATGATTGGCAGTCTCAGCCTGGTACCCCACCAGGTTACACCCCCAACGCGTTTCACTCTGCCCCCGGAGCATAATCACGGGGAAGCTCAAGCATTCCCATGATTAAGCTCTGAAGGGGCAGAGTGAAACGTGTTGGAGGCGTGGCCAGTACCAGTGTGCCTGCATTGATTTGCGGCTTTGTGGGATCCATCCCTTACTCTGAGTCAGTGCCGGGTCAAGATCATTTAAAGCCCTGGGTGAACATGCCAAACTGACCCCTCCCCCCCTTCAGCAACCAGATGAGGAGTACAAAGACAAGTGTGTCTTGCCTACAGTCAAGCATGGTGGTGGGAGTGTCATGGTCTGGGGCTGCATGACTGCTGCCGGCACTTGGGGGCTACAGTTCATTGAGGGAACCATGAATGGCAACATGTACTGTGACATACTGAAGCAGAGCATGATCCCCTCCCTTCAGAGACTGGGCGGCAGGGCAGTATTCCAACATAACAACCCCAAACACCTCCAAGATGACCACTGCCTTGCTAAAGAAGCTGAGGGTAAAGGTGATGGACTGGCCAAGCATGTCTCCAGACCTAAACCCTATTGAGCATCTGTGGGGCATCCTCAAATGGAAGGTGGAGGAGCGCAAGGTCTCTAACATCCACCAGCTCTGTGATGTCATCATGGAGGAGGGGAAGAGGACTTCAGTGACAACCTGTGAAGCTCTGGGGAACTCCATGCCCAAGAGGGTTAAGGCAGTGCTGGAAAATAATGGTGACCACACAAAATATTGACACTTTGGGCCCAATTTAGACATTTTCACTTAGGGGTGTACTCACTTTTGTTGCCAGCGGTTTAGACATTAATGGCTGTGTGTTGAGTTATTTTGAGGGGACAGCAAATTTACACTGTTATACAAGCTGTACACTCACTACTTTACATTGTAGCAAAGTGTCATTTCTTCAGTGTTGTCACATGAAAAGATAGAATAAAATATTTACAGAAATGTGAGGGGTGTACTTACTTTTGTGAGATACTGTATATATAGATTTGACTTTCGTTTCAGACTCAATGCAGCTTTAAAGGAAACCAGTTTATAAAGCTATGTAGGCAGCCATTGCTTAAAGCGGCAATTATTGAGCGCAGAACTGTCTGCCTCCCATGCACGGCCATGCGGCAGATCTGATGATCTTTGTATCTGTTTTGTGTCGGAGATTGAAAAGTGCGGAGGCCAGAAAAGTCAAAAGACAGACAGCACAGACCGGCCATGGCCCTCCACGTGATTTTCCGATGACACGTTTCCTTTAAATGTCACAAATCGAGGAATCATCTGTGTGCAGATCTTCCCGAGGTGATTTTTACAAGTAACATTCTCGCTGACACATTACAAAATATTCAACTGCATCCCAAAGCAATGACAGGCAGGAAGCGTTCATTCAATAAAATACTTTTCTATCTCTTCTATTCTGTTTTATTATTATATGGAACATTTTTTGATGTAGCACCCTCCTAGGTAGGTTGCTAATTAGACTGGGCAAATTTAGTTCTTTGGCTTTACTGTAATCAGTTGAGTGGCTTGTGATTGTTCTGGGCTGTTCTGTGTCTCGCTGGTTGCAGGTTTACCTGTAGGGTACAGATTAGGGATAGACCGATATGTTTTTTTCAGGGCCGATACCGATATTTTGGTCACAACGTATCAGTATCGGCCAATATGGGCCAATATTTTGTACATTTAAAGTTTTGAAAAATAGAGCTAATTTTTGACACAAATCTGTTACTAAACATGTTAATTTTTGTTTAATGCTTAATGGCTGGCTGTCTGGCACCCTGTGGTGGATGGCTGGCTTACTGGCACCCTGTGGTGGCTGGCTGTCTGGCACCCTGTGGTAGGTGGGTGGCTGGCACAGGGGCTGTGAGTGGCTGGCTGGTACAGTGCCTGTGGCTGGCTGGTACAGGGCCTGTGGCTGGCTGGTACAGTGCCTGTGGCTGGCTGGTACAGGGCCTGTGGGTGGCTGGCTGTCTGGCACCCTGTGGTCGGTGGCTGGCTGTCTGGCACCCTGTGGTGGGTGGGTGGCTGGCACAGGGGCTGTGGGTGACTGGCTGGCTGGCACCCTGTGGTGGATGGCTGGCTGGCACCCTGTGGTAGGTGGGTGGCTGGCACAGGGGCTGTGGGTGGCTGGCTGGCTGGTACAGGGCCTATGGGCAGCTGGCTGGTACAGTGCCTGTTGCTGGCTGGTACAGGGCTTGTGGGTGGCTGGCTGTCTGGCACCCTGTGGTGGGTGGCTGGCTGTCTGGCACCCTGTGGTGGGTTGCTGGCTGGCTGGCACCCTGTGGTGGGTGGGTGGCTGTCACAGGGGCTGTGGGTGGCTGGCTGGTACAGGGCCTGTGGGTGGCTGGCTGGTACAGTGCCTGTGGCTGGCTGGTACAGGGACTGCGGGTGGCTGGCTGGTACAGAGGCTGCGGGTGGCTGGCTGGCTGGTACAGTGCCTGGCTAGCTGGTACAGTGCCTGTGGCTGGCTGGTACAGGGACTGTGGGTGGCTGGCTGGCTCGCTGGTACAGTGCCTGTGGCTGGCTGGCGGTACAGGGCCTGTGGATGTGGGTGGCTGGCTGGCACCGGGCTGCTGTGGGTGGGTGTATGGCTGTGATACACTCCCGCGAGACTAGTCCCAACTCCAGAAGAGGCTGTCCAAGGCAATGGAAGTGGCCTAAGAAGGCAGAACGACGTCACAAAAATATCGGCAACATCAGCCAGTTCCGGGGCCCATACCAATATATCGGGGAAAGTGCATATCGGCCCCCGATATATATCGGCCTTGCCGATAATCGGTCTATACCTAGCACAGATTGTGCGTGTACATATGTATAAATGCATGGTGGGTTATTTGCTCTTTTGGCTCTGAGGAAGAGGGTTCTCCCTTGAAACGAGCCAGCCAAGCCATCACGGACGCCATCTGGTCTCCTTGCCTCATTGGAGTATTCCAGCAGTCCTGGATGCGAATTGGCTTCAGTTTGTTTTGACATGCGTGAGCTACATTTTTTCTTTTAATGAATGTTTATAATGGAATCGCACTAGGTTGGTGCACCTTTCTCTTGTTTTTGTTGTCTTTGAGGGTTCCCAGATGGTGGAAGGGAGGGAGCATAAATAGCGTGGGGCCTGGAACAGAAGGGATCTTCTTGTGGAGGAGGAGATCCTAGCCTGAAGGGCTTCTGCCCTTCTGGGCAGGTCTAGCTGTGCTTCTTCATCTGTTCATCAAAGTCCTAGTTGGCTAACTGTGGGGCCTATGCTGCGGGACTCTGCTGGAGCTGACTGAGGGACTTCTTTTTGGGGGATCTGGTCTGAAGACTTCACAGGAGATATTTCCAACAGATATTAGATGGAGGCATCCAACTATCCAAGGGTATTGGTGAGTACAGACCATTGTGTGAGATCCCAGTGACTGTGTATTGCTACCATCCCTTTTGCTTGCATCAGTCAGCTTGTGTTTATAGTGGACATTGTTTATTGTGTCCCCGTGTAGCTCAGCCCATTGTTTGCTGCTGCAAGGACTGTGTTCAGGATCTTTAGGAGGAAGATAGGTGTCCTCAAGTTACTACTTAGCATTGTTGGAGTATATCATGATTACCCTGCCCCATTCAAGTTCAAGTCTTTAATAAAACATCAACAATAATACCATAGGCGTGCGCACAGGGTGTGCCGGGTGTGCCTGGGCACACCCTAACCACCTAGGGCACATTAGCATTATCGCTTTGTTTGCCAGTGAAGAGATGGGAAAGATCTCCCTCTGACCTGCTCTGCCATAAGAGAAGTGCCTACGCACTTCTATTTCACTGTGTCAGCAGGGAGAGTATTGTACCGGGGCCATATACATGTAGGCACACACATGCATGTGTATTGAAACTTTGGGGTGCACACCCTAAAGCAATAGGCTGCGCACACCTATGAATAATACCCCTAAGTTGATCACTGAACCAGAAGAGTAACTAGAGCAATTCCGGGAAAAGACCTAAGGAACCTTTAATACTGCATGCTCCTATGGAGTACCACTACATTTGGGGGCTTATCCGGGATTCTGCTGGTGGACCTACTAGGGTAAGAACCCCTGGACCAAACCAGCGGGCCCTCTAGGAGGTGAGTGCTATATTTTTGTACTGCAAAAGAAAAATACTTTGCATCTCTTATGAAACGTCAGTCTCCTCACCTGTCCCTCACAGCAAAGTCCTTCTGTAGCTCCACTGCATGGATAAAGGTGACCAAGAAATGGCGATTGCTCAGGAGAGTTGACAGCGTGATGATCCCCTCCTCCATGGTTGATTGACAGCTTTCCGGTACCTGAGACATAAAGCGAACGCATAAAAAAAAAAAGACCTCAGAGATCTGATCTTAGAACGTTCTGCCTTCGGATTTTTACCCATACATGAACCAAAACAGTTTCCCGTCATCACACCGTTTTTGTTTATTACACCATTTATCTAATAAAGCGGACCTTCAGTCCATCTCTTAGGGGGCTCTGCCCACCCTCTCGCAGATATACATACCCAAGGGCTCTGCCCAGCCTCCAGCACATCTGTGCACATGCAGGTGCTTTCCCATGCATTACCATTTACTACCAAATTAAATCCCAATTTAGCTTGAAAAAAACAAAAAAAAAAAAAACAAGGTATATTCCACCTGGATACACCAAGTAGTTCATATGTACAGTTTTACTAACACATGTCAAAGTTGCAAAATTGAGTCTGGGCATTACAGTGGAGTTCCAGGCAAAATTTGAACTCAGTCTCTTACAAGAGCACAACCCCCCCCCCCCCTCCACTCCTTTTTCGATATTTCTTTATTTTAATTTTTTTTGTACCTTTTTGGCATGTTTTCTTTGGGACTTCTGTCCCATGTCGCTGCGGCGAGGTATGTTACTTCCGCGGTTTCATTGTGCACCCCCGTTGCCTTCTAGAACCTGTGTGTGTCCCAGAAGACGATGGGACCATTCAGAAAGCGCAGTAGGAAAACCGGCAGTGAAACCTTCAGGTTTCCCTTACTTGCAATGCCGGCACCTGCACCCGAAACTGATGGACGGATCGGCTTGGGGTGCCGACATGGCGGGCTTCCTGGACAGGTAAGTTTCCTAATATTAAAAGTCAGCAGCTACAGTATTTGGCTCGCTGGTACAGTGCCTGAGGCTGGCTGGTACAGGGCCTGTGGATCTGGGTGGCTGGCTGGCAGAGCCAATCAGCGGCTCCTCCTAAAAGGGAAGTCCAGGACAGGTAATCAGGGCACTGATCATCAGTGCCCTGATTACAGTAAAGAAAAAACAGTGCCCATCAGTGACACCAATTAGTGCCCATCAGTGACACCAATCAGTGCCCATCAGTGACCCTAATCAGTGCCCACCAGTGACCTCAATCAGTGCCCATCAGTGCCTGCTCATCTGTGCTGCCCATCAGCGCCGCCCATCAGTGCCCATCCACGCTGACCGTCAGTGCTCATCAGTGCCACCTATCAGTGCCCATCAGTGCCACCTATCAGTGCCCATCAGTGCCACCTATATGTGATCATCAGTGCCGCATATTAGTGCCACCTATCAGTGCTCATCAGTGCCGCCCGTCAGTGTCCATCTGTGCCACCTATATGTGATCATCAGTGCCACATATTAGTGCCACCTATCAGTGCCCATCAGTGCCACCTATCAGTGCCCATCAGCGCCACCTATATGTGATCATCAGTGCCGCATATTAGTGCCACCTATCAGTGCTCATCAGTGCCGCCCATCAGTGTCCATCAGTGCCACCTATATGTGATCATCAGTGCCACATATTAGTGCCACCTATCAGTGCCCATCAGTGCCACCTATCAGTGATCATCAGTGCCGCATATTAGTGCCACCTATCAGTGCCACCTATCAGTGCCCATCAGTGCAGCAAATTAGTGCCTCCTCATCATTGCCCATAAATGCCACCTCATCAGTGCCCCTCTGTGCAGCCTATCAATGCCCATCAGTGCCACCTCATCCGCGCACATCAGTGGAGAAAAATTACTTATTTACAAAATTTACTGACAAAAACTTTTTTATTTTTTTTCAAAAATTTTCTGACTTTTTTATTTTTCAGTAAAAAATAAAAAACCCAGCGGTGATTAAATACCACCAAAAGAAAGCGCTATCTGTATGAAAAAAAAAAACAATAAAAATGTCATATGGGTACAGCGTTGCATGACCGCGCAATTATCATTTAAAGTGTGACAGCGGTGAAAGCTGAAAATTGGCCTGGGTAGGAAGGGGGCGAAAGTGCCCGGTATTGAAGTAGTTAAGGCTCCCAGCCAATAAAAGTGGCCATTGAATTTCCTGTTCTCAGCAGTCCCCTTCTCTGGTAATTGGTCTGATTGGCACAGCAGGAAGGAGCGATTGTCATCACTAATCAGCATCGTCTAAACACCGGGAGCACTTCATTAACTTTTAATTCTGAGCTTGGCTTCAGGCGGCTCAGATTTCATCTGTTTTTGGTGAACACCGCGATCTCCACAGCTCCTGGACATCCAAATTACATGAAATGCTCATTCCCAGCGCATAGAAAAGTGCTAACGCGTTGATGCGCGGCTATTGTAGATTTTTTTTTTTTGTAGTGTTTTGTTTTCTATTTTACGTGCATAGGTTGACGCGCGTTGTAACTCATTTTAGTGTGCTAAAAAAAAAAAAAAAAAAGGATCATGTCTACATTTTTTCCCTAGCGCAATGCTTTGGTGTGAACTGGGCTCAGATATCAATACCATAAGCGTGCGCAGGGGGTGTGCCAGGTGTGCCTGGGCACACCCTAATGACTAAGTGCAGTGCTGTTCCCGCTACTGCCTGGGCTTCCCACCATGTTGTCCCCCGCCCCGCAGTGCCAATGGCTTCCCACCTTTCCTTTCTCCCAGGTGCTGCAGGGGTTGTTTCCGGATGGACAGCAGGGGAAGGGGCTGGTAAATATGTAATTTACTGTCCCCTTCCTTTTCTAAATGAACACACTTGCTCAGTGTGTTCATTCATAACTGAAGCATAGTAAACTATGTTTACTATACTTCAGTTTGTGAATGAACAGGAAAACATTCAGCACAGAGAATTTCCCATTCATTTACTGTCCAGTGTAGCTGAGACTGCAGAGAAAGGCGTGTGTGTTTGAGCTTTGGGGTGAGTAGAAAATCGACCAAAAACGCCAAGATGTGATCAGAGCCTGAGGCTACGTTCACATCTGGGCGTTGCTTATATTGCAGGCGTTTTACAGTCGTTTTTCTGGAGTTTTTTCCACGCATTTTACAGGCGTTTTTAGGTTGACAAGTGACCAATGGAAAAAAATAAAAATGCCTGTAATCTGCCAAAAAAAGAAGCTCATGTACTTCTATGAGGCTAAAAAAAAAGGGTGGGCTCGGGGCGCAGAGCAGTGCACCCCGAGCCCACCCAGTTGTGTGACAATAGCGAATGAAGTCACACGGATCCTCCTGCTGGCCAATCAGGAAGCGGATTTTGAGACCAGTTTCCCGATTGGCCGAAAGGAGAAGCCATGCCATTGGGCATGGAGGAGGAGGGAGGAGACACAGAAGATGGGGGAAGAAGCCTAAGCCGCTGCCGCCTGCTGCTGCATCCAAGCAGGGTGAGTGAGCGGGGGGGGGTCCTGTCTGTCCTCTCCTCTCCTGTCTCGCTGGGGGCTGCGGCCTTGTGTGGTCCGGGGGGGGGGGTATGGTGTGCGGTCGGTTTGGCCCCCCTGCCCATGGAGCACCAGCCGCCACTGCTCAGATGTGAACAGGGGCCATTGAAATGAATGAGATTTGTCTTGTTGGGCATTTTTAGAGCTGAGGCTTAGAGCAGAAAATCACCCAAAAATGCAGAGATGTGATCAGAGCCTAAAGCCCCGTACACACGTACCGATCGTCTTTTGTCCAGGGCTGTCGTGTCTGTTGAAAACTGCAAAAGACTGCACACGAATTTTGTCGGCCAACAACAGCCGACTGCAGAAGTGATGTCATGTGATGGTTAACTTTCCGTGTTTTTTTTCTTCTCTGAGCATGCCCAGTCTTGCAAATCTGCTGTCTGTCGGCCGAAATCTGTACTGACTGGCGAACAATCGGCCGTTCTGGTGTTGGCCAACAAAAATTTTAATGCTTGCACGACAGATTCTTTTCGGCCGAAAATGCGCTGTCGGCTATTGGAAGCATCATACTAACAAGCCGAAAATCGGCCGATCGGTCGTTGGCCGAATCTTTACGGCCGACAATCGGTACGTGTGTACGGGGCTTAAGGCTACGTTCACATCTAGGCGTTGCTTAAATTGCAGGTGTTTTTCTGGAGTTTTCTCAGGCATTTAACAGGTGTTTTTGCAGCATTTTGCGCAAGTGCTTTTAGGTTCACAAGATTCCCCCCCCCCCCCCACTGTGCTCCCTTCCCTCTCCTGCAGTCTGCTGCAGGGGATGTGTCACAATAGAGAACCAGAAAGGGGTCCATAAATATGTAATTTATCAGCTCCTTCCTTTTCTGAATGGACAGAGTCATAGTCAGTGACATTGTAAAAAAATAAAATAAAATGATAAAAAATAATACAATTAAAATACCAAAAAATAAAAACTACTGACACCAGTGGGTGAACTTCCAGGATCACAAAGGTCACACTTGCGACCGGGCCCTGGCATTCCACCACCGTGGGGAGGCCCCAAGATGGCAGGAAGGGGGCCCACTGCAGAACTCATGAAAGGGTCCTGCAGTGGGACCGTAATAAAGGGCCCCGCAAAGAGAGTAAAGGGCCCCAGGATCAGTGGGAAGAGCCCCAGGCTTGAAGGGAAGGGCCCCGGCCAAGGGTCCGGGGGGGGGCCCTTCATGGTTTCTTGCACCGGGGCCCTGAAGGTTCTAGTTACGCCTCTGCATATATGTGAACCGGCACTTAGTGTTAGTTAGTTTTTGACTGGACAGAACAAAAAATCTGTTAGCATTACATAGTAAAAGGAGACATGAAAGAACACTTGAAAAAAGGTGAAAACATTAATAAATGTATTTAGTTCTAAGGACTTGTCTGTAACTTGTCCTCAGCCTATCCTGACCAATACAAACCCATGTCTGGAAATGGAAGGAGAAAGTAACGGGTAACGGAATCATCTGAAGGTTGAAATTTTTTTTTCTGGGAGGATTTGATCCAAAGCTCTGGGAAGAGACAAATCTCCGTTCTCCTGGGGGGGGGGGGGGGGGGGGGGTTATGGGGGGGGTTAGAGAGCCGAGCTAGCAGTGCAGTGTAGGGTTTCATAGTCCTTGTTCTGGAAAAAGACTTATAGGAAACCTGAGAGAAATACCAAGGGCAGATATTGTGCAATGCTAGTTCCATGGCTGTGCTTCAGTAGACTGGGTCACTGACCTGAGCATCGAAATCCAGGATTATTTTAGAGTTCAGCTCAGTCCTTCAGTATATAGAAGGCAATGGATGAGAACTAAGGGAGATACCAAATCACATAGGTAGACAAGCAGTAGTGGCCTAAAACTGCCACCAATTGTCAGCATAGTACAGAACAACAATAACCTTATGCAGTTCAATACAAATACATGTAAGTGGAGCAGAACAATAGGCATACCAGTGGGAGGGGGGTTGCTTTTGCACTTCATGGGCAAGGCACAGACTCACTTGACTGAGAAGAAAAAGAAGGTAGTCATTGTAATAAAGTTATATCTGGACTCACCTTCCAGTCGGGGGACAGCAGCGGGTGGGTCTCAGGCACTGGGATCTTCAGCTGGGAATTGAAGGTCTGCATGGGCTGGATGTAGCGATCCTCATACAAGGAAGAGCACTATGAAAGACAATCACATAGAATCTCCATTGAAAACCCTTTACAATCCTCATATCTCCTCAAGGTCAATGCATAAGTCATGTAGGTTCAGAGTTTTAATTAATGACATAAAAGCAATTGGGTACCATATTCCAAAGGGTCACACAAGCAACTGTGAATCTAAGATGTATGTAAACCTAACAATGATTCTTTTCTTATTTGTTCCCTTTTGATCTGTTGGTTTTATTATTTCTTTACAACAAGTGCAAAAAAAATGTTGATCCTGTCAGAAATTGAGTGAGCTTCTAACTTCCTGTGCTCTCTGCCTGTACTACATTGAAGTCTCATTGTGTGTTATCAGCCCTGCATGGTTCTCTTCCGGCTAGTAGATGTTTTGGAGCGATGGGAGTGAGAATTTGTTTTAATGTATATATTGAAAAGTTAGGCCACCCCATGGTGGCCTGAGGTGGTGGTTGGGCTCCCATGGTGACCTGAGGTGGTGGTTGGGTGTCCTGAGGTAGTGGTTGGACTTCCATGGTGACCTGAGGTGGTGGTTGAGTGGCCTGTGGTGGTGATTGGGCTTCCATGGTGACCCGAGGTGGTGGCTGGGCTCACATGGTGAGCTGAGGTGATGGTTGGGCTTCCATGGTGACCTGAGGTGGTGGCTGGGTGGCCTGAGGTGGTGGCTAGGTGGTGGTTGGGCTTCCATGGTGAGCTGAGGTGGTGGTTGGGCTTCCATGGTGACCTGAGGTAGTGGCTGGGTGGCTGAGGTGGTGGTTGGGCTTCCATTGTGACCTGAGGTGGTGGTTGAGTGACCTGAGTTGGTGATTGGGCTTTCATTATGACCTGAGGTGGATGTTGGGTGGCCTGAGGTGGTGGTTGGGCTTCCATGGTGACCTAAGGTGGTGGCTGAGTGGTTGTGGGGCTTCCGTGGTGAGCTGAGGTGGTGGTTGGGCTTCCATGGGGACCTAAGGTGGTGGTTGAGTGACCTGAGGTGGTGATTGAGTGGCCTGAGGTGGTGATTGGGCTTCCATGGTGACCTGAGGTGGTGGCTGGGTGGTGGTTGGGCTTACATGGTGAGCTGAGGTGGTGGTTCGGCTTCCATGGTGACCTGAGGTGGTGGCCGGGTGGCCTGAGGTGGTAGTTGGGCTTCCATTGTGACCTGAGATGGTGCTTGGGTGGCCTGAGGTGGTGTTGGGCTTACATGGTGACCTAAGGTGGTGGCCTGGTGGTAGTGGGGCTTCCATGGTAAGCTGAGGTGGTGGTTGGACTTCCATGGTGACCTGAGGTGGTGGTTGGATGGCCTGATGTGGTGTTGGGCTTCCATGGTGACCTGAGATGGTGGTTGGGTGGCCTGAGGTGGTGGTTGGGCTTACATGGTGACCTGAAGTGGTGGCTGGGCTTCCACGGTGAGCTGAGGTGGTGGTTGGGTGGTCTGAGGTGGTGATTGAGCTTTCATGGTGACCTGAGGTGGTGGTTGGGTGGCCTGAGGTGGTGGTTGGGCTTACATGGTGACCTGAGGTGGTGGCTGGGCTTCCACGGTGAGCTGAGGTGGTGGTTGGGTGGCCTGAGGTGGTGATTGAGCTTTCATGGTGACCTGAGGTGGTGGTTGGGTGGCCTGAGGTGGTGGTTGGGCTTACATGGTGACCTGAGGTGGTGGCTGGGCTTCCACGGTGAGCTGAGGTGGTGGTTGGGTGGCCTGAGGTGGTGATTGAGCTTTCATGGTGACCTGAGGTGGTGGTTGAGTGGCATTAGGTGGTGTTTGGGGCTTCAACGCCCAACTAGTGCACACAGGCGTCCACTGTGGCCTGAGGCTGGGTGCCTAGAGTATGCTCCCAGCACAATTCTAAGCTGTCACTGACAGCTCTCAGTCATGGCTTCCAATTGGGAGCCAGCAGGGTAGGCTCCCAATCATGCAACAGCTGTAAAGCCAATCCCAGGTGTCACATGATTAGGAAGCCACACTGCTTCCTGGGCATCAAAGCCCACTTAAAAGGCCACTGTGAGTGGACTGAAGGAGTTAAGAAGATCAACCTGTGGTAGAAGCAGTTTTAGGACAGGTTCATCTAAAACTCAGGGCAAGAGTCTGGAACTGCACCCACCTTCCCTGCTGCTAATGCATACCATAGAATGGAGGTTTCACCCTGTGCCCATTCTCTGCCCCCTTGCTTCAGCTGCCCATGGTTTGCATGGCATGTACACTGCATATTCGTGACCAAACGCTTGCTTTCTAGCAGTTAAAAAGGTAGTTGCCTATGCACGGCAATGTTTTTCATACCAGCTGTGGATGGATAGGGTGGAGAGCAGGCAAGTTGAAGCACAATGTGAAAGCAGTAGCTGTCAGAGCAGACATTAGGTCACGACCTGCTGGTTGCTGGCCACTGATCTGAAATATGTATGCAATAAGGGTGTGCCCCCTCCCACTGCTGCGCCCAGGGCAGCTCTTCCTCCTACCCACCCCTTGTCCCAGGTCTTGGGTGTGGTGTGTGGTGGGGGACCTGGTTTTGGATCTAGGTTGCTACCCTGTTGGTTATGATAGACAAGCCAGTTGCTCATCAGTTTTATTTTTGGGTGTATGGTTGGGCGTACCTAGCACAAATTTCACATGAGATACAACCAACGGGTTTCGGGGAAAGCCTTCTCCTAGGGCTTGAACCAACGGTTTGTAATTGGCGGCCTGACACACCCCATGTAAGTGGCACCCGGGGCGGGCCACTGCCACTGGAGGAGGGAAGGACTCTGCCACCGGAGCTTTGGCGCCCCTCCTCCGCCTCAGCTCACGGCGCCTGGGTGCGGTGCACCCTGTGCACCTGCCCAGGATCGGCCCTGATTGGATCTGCACAAGAGTTCACTAAGAAGCCTAGATTAAGTCTACAATAGGGCTTGAATCATCAATGTATCTAACTAGCAAAGAGGGCAGCCAACTAAATCCCAGATTTAATTACATACTATTGGTTTTAAACCCTGTAGAAGGAGGAGGACTTTACCCTGAAACATGTTGGCTGTATTTGACGTTCTTAAAAAATATTTTGAATGAATCACCAAGCCATATGAACATTGTACTAAGCGCTCCAAACCACACACCCAGTTCTCTGCTGTGGACTATAGAACACCTCCCCCTTATGTTATGGAGATTAGGATAGGGGGTGGTATTCTGTCTGGAGTTGGGCTTTATGTAGGCTTGGATGGTGGTAATAAAGGTCATACTTCTGCTGAATGGGAAGTTTTTAGAGCAGCACATGGCTCTTTCACAATGTGTCACCCTCTGATCTGAGGACATGTGTCTTCCTTCTGTTTTTCTAACAATAAGTTGGCATGTGAAGAGCACTGCAGTCTGTGGTCATCCCAGCAACAAAAACACATTTTACCTAAAACCGAACAAACATCTTCAGTTCTCACTTCCTTTTCCAGATGATTGTTTACCATTTCCTTCCCATTCATTTTATCCTCTGCGCGGTTTCCTTGTGAAAACCATTTGCCATTGCTAAACAGCAGAGCTTGCGTCCATTAACCACTAAAGCCCCGGAAGGATTTTACCCCCTTCCTGAGCAGGCCCTATTTTGCGATTCGGCACTGCGTGACTTTAACGGACAATTGCGAGGTCGTGCGACGCTGTACCCAAATGAAATTGACGTCCTTTTTTTCCCACAAACAGACAGAGCTTTCTGTTGGTGGTACTTGATCACCTGTGCAATTTTTACTTTTTGCGCTATAAATATAAAAAGAGCGTCAATTTTGAAAAAATAACAATATTTTTCACATTTTTTTATATGAAATTCTCCAAAAAAAAAAAAAATGTAAAAATCACAATTTTTTAACATTTTAGGCCAATTTGTTTTCGGCTACATATGTTTGGTAAAAAAAAAAATCGCAAAAAGCGTATTTTGATTGGTTTGCGAAAAAGTTATTGCGTTTACGAAGGGAAAGATTTTTGTCATTTTTATTGTTTTTTTTGAACGAGTAATGGCGGCAATCTGCAATTTTTTTTGCGGGACTGCGACATTGCGGCAGGACAGATCGGACCCTTGACTGACATTTTTGACACTTTTGGGGGTACCAGTGACATTACTACAGTAATCAGTGCTATAAATATGCACTGTTACTGTAAAAATGACACTGGCAGGGAAGGGGTTAACTTTATTAGTGATCAAGGGGTTAAGTGTGTCCCTAGGGGCGTGCTTCTTACTGTAAAGGGGTGTGGCTAGTGATGTAACCACAGAGACATACGATCCTACATAGCAGGATCGTATGATCTCTGCAGTTACATCAGGGAGAATGACCGGCGGCTTTGTTTACATCAGCCGCCTGCCTTTCTCCCTCTCCACGGGGAGATTGCGAGTGACTGGCGGACATCGGAGCCGCCGGTCACACGCGCGGACATGTTAGGGAACGAGCGGGGGCAGGAGTGCGCCTCGGGCGGCGCACACTCGCCCCCTAGAGGCTCACAGGCTAGCGACGTAGTACTACGTCACTTTGCCTGTACGGGGCTGACCGCCGCAGTAAATAGTCGTGCGGCAGTCAGCAAGCGGTTAATGGAAAGTGGCATTTAAAATTCCCTAAAGGAATAATCCCTATTTGCACAATCAAAGAATTTATGGTGGTTGGACTCTGCGTGTGCCACATCCCTTGTGTAATATAAAGAAAAAATTCCCCTAAATGGTTGGGACTTTAAAGGCACGAGTAGGAAAAATATATGTGTATTAAAAGCTATATGATTTATTAGTCATATTGGTTAAAAATTAGCAAAAAAAATGTTTACATTTACAAAATCAACACAGAATACATAGAAATGTTTACACCACATAAAAAATGTGCAATATGCAATAAACAAGTGATGCACCGACTGTAAGATGAATGATGAAGCAGAAACTTCCTACAACCAACACGTTTCGGAGAGTAGCACTCTCCTTCAACAGAGGTGTGGGAGGCGTCATGATGGAGAGTGCTACTCTCCGAAACGCGTCGGGTAGAGGAAGTTTCCGCTTCATCGTCCATCTTACAATCGGTGCATCACTAGTTTATTGCTTATTGCACGTTTTTTATGTGATGTAAACATTTCTATGTATTCTGTGTTGATCTTGTATAAGTAAACATTTTTTTGCTAATTTTTAACCAATATGTCTAATAAAACATATAGTTTTTAACACATATATAATTTTCCTACTCGTGCCTTTAAAGTCCCAACCATTTAGGGGAATTTTTTTCTCCCTATATGCACAGGCCTAATGGCCTGTGTATTATAAATGGGCTGTGTAATGTAAATGGGGGGCTGTGTATTATAAATGGGCTGTGTAATGTAAATGGAGGGGCTGTGTAATGTAAATGAGGGCTGTGTAATGTGAAGGGGGGCTGTGTAATGTAAATGGGGGGCTGTGGAATGTAAGGGGGCAGTGGAATGTAAATGGGGGGCTGTGTAATGTAAAGGGTGGCTGTGGAATGTAAATGGGGGGCTGTGTAATGTAAAGGGGGGCTGTGTAATGTAAAGGGGGCTGTGTATTGTAAATGGAGGGGCTGTGTAATGTAAATGGGGGGCTGTGTAATGTAAAGGGGGCTGTGTAATGTAAATGGAGGGCTGTGGAATGTAAAGGGGGGCTGTGGAATGTAAAGGGGGGCTGTGGAATGTAAAGGGGGGCTGTGTAATGTAAAGGGGGGTTGTGAAATGTAAAGGGGGGTTGTGAAATGTAAAGGGGGCTGTGTAATGTCAATGGGGGGCTGTGTAATGTAAAGGGGGGCTGTGTAATGTAAATGGGGGCTGTGGATGGTAAAGAGGGGCTGTGAAATGTAAAGGGGGGCTGTGGAATGTAAAGTGGGCTGTGGAATGTAAAGGTGGGCTGTGGAATGTAAAGGTGGGCTGTGGAATGTAAAGAGGGGCTGTGGAATGTAAACGGGGGCTGTGGAATGTAAAGTGGGCTGTGGAATGTAAAGGGGGGCTGTGTAATGTAAATGGGGAGCTGCGAAATGTAACGGGGGGCTGTGTAATGTAAAGGGGGGCTGTGTAATGTAAAGGGGGGTTGTGAAATGTAAAGGGGGTTGTGTAATGTAAAGGGGGCTGTGTAATGTCAATGGGGGGCTGTGTAATGTAAAGGGGGGCTGTGTAATGTAAATGGGGGCTGTGGATTGTAAAGAGGGGCTGTGAAGTGTAAAGGGGGGCTGTGGAATGTAAAGTGGGCTGTGGAATGTAAAGGTGGGCTGTGGAATGTAAAGTGGGCTGTGGAATGTAAAGAGGGGCTGTGGAATGTAAAAGGGGGCTGTGGAATGTAAAGTTGGGCTGTGTAATGTAAAGGGGGGCTGTGTAATGTAAGTGGGGGGCTGTGTAATGTAAAGGGGGGCTGTGCCATCTAGTATTTAATATTCTAAATAAATACTATTGTCGTCAGTTGTGTTCAGACTTTGCTAAGTGCAGGGAGTGTCTTTTTTTTTTTTCCTTTTTAGAGCAGATAAAATGAAAAAAAAATGGAGTTCGTCGATTGTTTGAATTTTTTTATGAAAACCACAGGCAGTAATCGTGATGCATCAAGATGCATCGTGGAATCGAATCGTTGACATGATAATCGTTATTGAATCGAATCGCGAGACCAGTGAATATGCACACCTCTACTAGCAAGGCGTACCCAATAAAGTGGCCGTTGAGTGTAAGTCATATTACAAGTATACTAACGCGTTTCGTCTCTAACTGCTACAGCCAAAACCCGTTAGCATACTTGTGATGTGACTTATATGTACCCAATAAAGACTTTAAATTTGAAGGATGTACCAGATGCCAGCTTATCTCTACTATGGAAGTTTTTTAAAGTTAGGTTTATTTTTATCTTTAAGTCAGGGTCTACTTTAAATCAAAGTTACTTGGATTTCATGGAGTTAATGGATTTCTTCCTAGTATACAGGATTCTGGCTTTGCAGATCTGCTACAGAAAAGTCCCGTATTCATAAAAGCAAGCCAAAGATGGGGGATGGATACCTTGGGGAAGAAGGTGCGAGTCACGAAATGCTTGTACTCCAGGAACGGTATTCCCTGACTGCGGTTCAGTTCTTTGGTCAGATCCGTCATATCTGTCTGCAGCTCGGCAAATCCTACAACCGGAGACAAAAAAAGAGACTCGTCAGTCACTCGTCACTGTTTTCTTACTGACCTCAAATTAAAAAAAAAAAAAAAAAAAGACAAGCCATAGATGATGCAATTTTCTTCCCTGCAAAAAAAAAAAAAAAAAATCACTTGATTCCCCCATTACTATAGACACAGCTACAAGCGTTTCCTGCCATCAATCATATTATATGAAAGGACACACCCCTGGCATACCTTTAGTTGTATGTGCATGCTCCTGGGTGGTGCAAACTTTAGCTATGCAATCTGCTGATCATTTGCTTGATTTTACTTTACAAAAGTGTAATCAAACAACTGATCAGCAGATTACACAGCTAAAATCTGCAGCAACCTTCGTTTTCCCCGCTACTGATCCGGTCCGCCGTCCCTTCAGGCAGGAAGTCGAGTGATGGCCCTCACTGGACTCTATGGCCTTGGAGGACCAGAGCGACATCATACGTCGCTTCCTAGCAACGGATTTAAAGAGCCCATTTTTTTTCATCATTAAAAAAATGACTTTGCTTTTTTTTCTTTTTTAGTGTAGATGGGAGGTCTTTTTGACCCCAGATCTCACATTAAAGAGGACCTGTCCTGCTTATTTCTATTACAAGGGATGTTTACATTCCTTGTAATAGGAATAAAAGTGATCAAAAAAAAAACTGTAAACCTCGCGCACAGAGGGGAACGCATACGCAAGTCATGCCCACATATGTAAACGGTGTTCAAATCACACATGTGAGGTATCGCCGCGATCGTTAGAGTGAGAGCAATAATTTCAGCCCTACACCTTCTCTGTAACTCTAAAAAAAAAAAGAAACCGTGTAAAAATTACAAATATAAGATAATAAATAGAAATAAAAATAAATTAAAGTGCCCCGTCCGCTCGCGCGCAGAAGTGAACGCATACGCAAGTTGCGCCCACATACAGTGGGTACGGAAAGTATTCAGACCCCCTTAAAGTTTTCACTCTTTGTTATATTGCAGCCATTTGCTAAAATCATTTAAGTTCATTCTTCTTCCTCATGAATGTACACATAGCACCCCATACTGACAGAAAAACACAGAATTGTTGACATTGTTGCAGATTTATTAAAAAAGAAAAACTGAAATATCACATGGTCCTAAGTATTCAGACCCTTTGCTGTGACACTCATATATTTAACTCAGGTGCTTTCCATTTCTTCTGATTATCCTTAAGATGGTTCTACACCTTCATTTGAGTCCAGCTGTGTTTGATTATACTGATTGGACTTGATTAGGAAAGCCACACACCTGTCTATATAAGACCTTCTAGATCACAATGCATGTCAGAGCAAATGAGAATCAGGAGGTCAAAGGAACTGCCTGAAGAGCTCCGAGACAGAATTGTGGCAAGGCACAGATCTGGCCAAGGTTACAAAAAGATTTCTGCTGCACTTAAGGTTCCTAAGAGCACAGTGGCCTCCATAATCCTCAAATGGAAGATGTTTGGGACGACCAGAACCCTTCCTAGAGCTGGCCTTCCGGCCAAACTGAGCTATCGGGGGAGAAGAGCCTTGGTGAGAGAGGTAAAGAAGAACCCAAAGATCACTGTGGCTGAGCTCCAGAGATGCAGTCAGGAGATGGGAGAAAGTTGTAGAAAGTCAACCATCACTGCAGCCCTCCACCAGTCGGGGCTTTATGGCAGAGTGGCCCGATGGAAGCCTCTCCTAAGTGTAAGACACATGAAAGCCCGCATGGAGTTTGCTAAAAAAACACCTGAAGGACTCCAAGATGGTGAGAAATAAGATTCTCTGGTCTGATGAGACCAAAATAGAACTTTTTGGCCTTAATTCTAAGCGGTATGTGTGGAGAAAACCAGGCACTGCTCATCACCTGTCCAATACAGTCCCAACAGTGAAGCATGGTGGTGGCAGCATCATGCTGTGGGGGTGTTTTTCAGCTGCAGGGACAGGACGACTGGTTGCAATTGAGGGAAAGATGAATGCGGCCAAGTACAGGGATATCCTGGACAAAAACCTTCTCCAGAGTGCTCTGGACCTCAGACTGGGCCGAAGGTTTACCTTCCAACAAGACAATGACCCTAAGCACACAGCTAAAATAACGAAGGAGTGGCTTCACAACAACTCCGTGACTGTTCTTGAATGGCCCAGCCAGAGCCCTGACTTAAACCCAATTGAGCATCTCTGGAGAGACCTAAAAATGGCTGTCCACCAACGTTTACCATCCAACCTGACAGAACTGGAGAGGATCTGCAAGGAGGAATGGCAGAGGATCCCCAAATCCAGGTGTGAAAGACTTGTTGCATCTTTCCCAAAAAGACTCCTGGCTGTATTAGATCAAAATGGGGCTTCTACTAAATACTGAGCAAAGGGTCTGAATACTTAGGACCATGTGATATTTCAGTTTTTCTTTTTTAATAAATCTGCAACAATGTCAACAATTCTGTGTTTTTCTGTCAGTATGGGGTGCTATGTGTACATTCATGAGGAAGAAGAATGAACTTAAATGATTTTAGCAAATGGCTGCAATATAACAAAGAGTGAAAAATTTAAGGGGGTCTGAATACTTTCCGTACCCACTGTATGTAAATGGTGTTCAAACCACACATGTGAAATATCACTGCAATCGTTAGAGCGAGAACAATCATTTGAGCCCTACACCTCCTCTGTAACTCTAAAAAAAAAAAAAAAAAGTGTGAAAATTAAAAAAGTAAGATAATAAATAGGAAACAAATTCAATAAATTAGAGCGCCCTCTCTCGGTTCATCACTCTTGCACAGAAGTGAACACATACGCAAGTCGTGCCCACATATGTAAATGGTGTTCAAACCACACATGTGAGGTATCGCCGCAATCGTTAGAGTGAGAGCAATAATTTGAGCCCTAGACCTCCTCTGTAACTCTAAACTGGTAACCTGTAAAAATTATTAAAGTGTGGCCTATGGGGATTTTTAAGTACCAATGTTTGTCTCTTCATTCCACGAGCGTGCACAATTTTGAAGCATGACATGTTGGGTATCTAATTACTCGGCGTAACATTATCTTTCACATTATAGAAAAAAATTGGGCTAACTTTACTGTTTTCTTATTTTTTAATTAAACGAATTGTATTTCTTCCCAAAAAATTACGTTTGTAAGACCGCTGCGCAAATACGGGGTGATAAAAAAGATTGCAACGATCTTCATTTTATTCTCTGGGATCTTTGCTAAAAAAAAAAATATAATGTTTGGGGGTTCTAAGTAATTTTCTAGACAAAAAAAAAACTGATTTTAACTTGTAAAGAACAAGTGTCAGAAAAAGGCCCAGTCCAGAAGTGGTTAATCTGTTTCAAAGTTCAATTATTTAATTCTTATAATATTCCATTGAAATAAGCCGATAAGATATTTTGAAAAATGACCGAAAAACCCAACCTCACTTCAGAATCTCACTGATATCAGATGCCACTCAATTACCTTTTCTGATCTCCTCCCGGATCTGGGACTCCATCTCTTCCATCTGCACGAGCGTTTTCTGCCAATAGCGCTCAGCTCGTCGGCTCTTGGTGCAAAAGACAAACAGCGCTGGGAGAGAAGACAATCTAATGAGCGTTTCCCGCACAATGCAATCAATCTGAGCAATCATTATGATAAAATTACTTTAGCCCCCCTCCCCCTCCCCACACGCATTTTAGTTGGACAGTTTAAAGCCCCCACACTTACCCACCACAGACAGAAGCAACAATATGCTACAGATAATGACGGACACAATGATTGATGTGTCTATGCCAGCCAGATGAAGCATGGTGATGGTCTGGTTGTATTTACCAATTTGTACCTGTGGATAAAAAAGACATCATATCATTAGTGTGGAGACCGTGCAATCCACATATATCCAAACTATGATGAGCCTTAGCTGCAGGCAGATGATAATGAGATTTGCATTGGAATGTGATGTGACACTTACAAATGCAGATGACAACCTGTGAAAAAAAATGTGTCACCTGCAATCTGGAGGAAAAGGTATGGATGAAAAACATCAGCACAGAGACTGATAGGAATTATATATATGTTTCTGGGATAAAAACTAGGATGTTGGAAAGCAGTTCCATGTCAACATGGACAGTGGATGAAGACCTGGTCCACAAACTATGATACAGGGATCCTCAAACTACGGCCCTCCAGCTGTTGCAGAATTACACATCCCATGAGGCATTGTAAAACTCTGACATTCACAGACATGACTAGGCATGATGGGAATTGTAGTTCCTGAACAACTGGAGAGCCATAGTTTGAAGACCCCTGCTATAATAGAATACAGCACTAATGACCAAATTCAGCTATAGCTCCTGACATCACAAGAGGGTTTAGCATGAAATAGAATATATGCTATGCTACAGAAGGCTGCCAGAGACTGTGGACATCCTTCAGGAGATGATCAGAGACTGTGGACATTCTTCAGGAGATGATCAGAGACTGTGGATTTTACACAGGACACGATCAGAGACGGTGGATTTTCCTCAGGAGATGATCAGAGACAGTTGATATACTTTAGGATATGATCAGAGACTGTGAATATCCTTAAGGAGATGATCAGAGACTGTGGACATCCTTCAGGAGATGATCAGAGACAGTGGACTTCCTACAGGAGATGATCAGAGACAGTGGACATCCTTCAGTGGATGATTAGAGACTGGATTTTCTCAGGAGATGATCAGAGGCAGTGGGCATCCTTCAGGAGATGATCAGAGACTGGATTTTCTCAGGAGATGATCAGAGGCAGTGGGCATCCTTCAGGAGATGATCAGAGACTATGGACATCCTTCAGGAGATAATCAGAGACAGTGGACATCCTTCAGGAGATGATCAGAGACTATGGACATCCTTCAGGAGATGATCAGAGACTATGAACATCCTTCAGGAGATGATCAGAGACTATGGACATCCTTCAGGAGATGATCAGAGACTATGGACATCCTTCAGGAGATAATCAGAGACAGTGGACATCCTTCAGGAGATGATCAGAGACTATGGACATCCTTCAGGAGATGATCAGAGACTATGGACATCCTTCAGGAGATGATTAGAGACTGGATTTTCCTCAGGAGATGATCAGAGACTATGGACACCCTTCAGGAGATAATCAGAGACAGTGGACATCCTTCAGGAGATGATCAGAGACTGGATTTTCCTCAGGAGATGATCAGAGACTATGGACACCCTTCAGGAGATAATCAGAGACAGTGGACATCCTTCAGGAGATGATCAGAGACTGGATTTTCCTCAGGAGATGATCAGAGGCAGTGGACATCCTTCAGGAGATGATCAGAGACTATGGACATCCTTCAGGAGATGATCAGAGACTATGGACATCCTTCAGGAGATGATCAGAGACTATGGACATCCTTCAGGAGATGATCAGAGACTATGGACATCCTTCAGGAGATAATCAGAGACAGTGGACATCCTTCAGGAGATGATCAGAGACTATGGACATCCTTCAGGAGATGATCAGAGACTATGGACATCCTTCAGGAGATGATTAGAGACTGGATTTTCCTCAGGAGATGATCAGAGACTATGGACACCCTTCAGGAGATAATCAGAGACAGTGGACATCCTTCAGGAGATGATCAGAGACTGGATTTTCCTCAGGAGATGATCAGAGACTATGGACACCCTTCAGGAGATAATCAGAGACAGTGGACATCCTTCAGGAGATGATCAGAGACTGGATTTTCCTCAGGAGATGATCAGAGGCAGTGGACATCCTTCAGGAGATGATCAGAGACTATGGACATCCTTTAGGAGATAATCAGAGACAGTGGACATCCTTCAGGAGATGATCAGAGACTGTGGATTTTCCTCAGGAGATGATCAGAGACTGTGGATTTTCCTCAGGAGATGATCAGAGACAGTGGACATCCTTCAGAAGATAATTAGAGATTGTGGACATCCTTCAGGAGATCATCGAAGTTTGTGGACATCCTTCTGGAGATCATCAGAGACTGTTGACATTTTTTATGAGATGATCAGAGACTGTGGACATCCTTCAGGAGAAACTGTGCACATTCTTCAAGAGATGCCAGAGACTGTGGTTATACTTCAAGAGATCATCAGGGACTGTGGACATCCTTCAGGAGATGAACAGGAACTGTGAACAACATTCGGAGATGATCAGAGACAGTGGACATCCTTCAGGAGACGATCAGAGACTATGGACATCCTTCAGGAGATGATCAGAGACTATGGACATCCTTCAGGAGACGATCAGAGACTGTGGATTTTCCTCAGGAGATGATCATAGACAGTGGACATCCTTCAGAAGATAATTAGAGATTGTGGACATCCTTCAGGAGATCATCAGAGACTGTTGACATCTTTTAGGAGATGATCAGAGATTGTGGACATCCTTCAGGAGAAACTGTGCACATTCTTCAAGAGATGCCAGAGACTGTGGTTATACTTCAAGAGATCATCAGGGACTGTGGACATCCTTCAAAAGATAATCAGAGACTGTGGACACTCTTCAGTAAATGAACAGGGACAATGGACATCCTTTAGGAGATAATCAGAGACTATGTATGTGCTACAGGTATGGTTGGAGACTGGAGACTTGCTACAGGTGACAGTCAAACACTGTTACAGATCACTACTATTACATCCATTTTACAAAGCAGTGGTCTCACAGCAAGTACCAAACAGCCCTCAGGCCAAAGGTCAGGCCCAATGAGGTAGGGAGTACACAGTTAATGCAATGCACCCATTGCTGGCCCTATCATCACTTCCCTCCTGAGCTGGGGGACCTGTGCCTTCATTGGTATTGGGGTCTTAGGGCCGTACAACAAGTCAGAAGGCCACAAAACAAATACCAGAGGGCTGCATTTAGCACTTACACCACAGGCTGGGCCCAATAGGGTAGAGCATATGGAGAAAATGTAACGCACCCACTACTGGCCCTGTCATCACTTCTCTCCTGGGCCAATTCTACGACACATAAGACTGTTGTGCCCACCTTACTTAAAAAGACAGGACAGACGTCGATCACTTGACTATCGAACCTGGTGATCCTGCTGGTAGCCCACTTCCTGTCCTATGGTGACAACACTTTCTCATTGTACTGTACCTATAGAGGAGAAGAGTTGTTACCCTAGGATAGGAAGCATTAGGACCCCTTCTTTTCTCATCTCCGATACATAAAGGGGTGTTGGTTTGCAGTTCACAGAAGAGAACTAGGAAAGCTGATGTTGGAGATTTCAGTTAAGTCCATAGGAAGTAAGGACGCTTGATATCTGACAGAATCAACAGGTATTGTTCTGTACGGAAAATGCATTTGGCCTAAAAATAGAAAAGAATGCAGCCTCCACATCTAAGTCTGGTAAGGTGCAATATATAACATTTTTCTTTTTGGGTTTAGATATCTTCTAACTGGCATTAGTACCAACTCAGAAGGTCCTATACTTCTCCTATACAAAATATATTCCTTTTTCTTTCTTATAGTTTTTATTTGAGTTAGATCTGGAAATTCCCTCCATTATTACATGGTACATGGGAATTGTAGGGGGTTTCTGCTATTGCAGCAAAACCATCTGGACACATTATTTGGTTGCGAGAAAATATTGCTGGTCTCAGTGAAAATACAGATATGAAAGCCGAACAATGGATATTCACATTTTTTGCCCTCTCTGTTAAATCCTGGAGGTCACTTACTGCCACCATGTGACTTTTGTCTATTACCAGATATGTCATCTGAAGACAAAGACCTTGTTAGTCCACTGACACTGAGATATTTTATTCCAGACCGTGAGGGAGAAACCTCAACGACTGGCTTAGTGGGTCTTGCGATGGTTAATAACCTCGTTCCATGGCTGTAGGCTCTTCGTGTACACCGATGCACAATGCTTGCTTGGTTTTTTTGGCTTGGACGCTTTCCAAAACACAATGGTTTTATGACATGGAGAAATAATAAAATCTATGGGTGGCCAAAGGCAGCCCGATTCTTGCCAAGACATGTGACACACTTGGCCCTTGCTTGCCAGGGTCATGAAAATATCAGGCCATGTGGTGTTTAGTTAGATGATAATGGTGGGAGCTCCTTAGTATCTGGAATGCTTATCAAATAAAACAGTGTTCACAGAAGATGGAATGTCTCCGTGTGACCCAACAACTGCTGTAACCTTCTCCGTGAAGAAAAGGGAATGAGATTATGGAATCTATTGGCATAGCTAAGGAGAAGACATCAACGAGTTGTTCAGCTTGAGCAAAGCTAACAAGGACGGGGACACGTGTCTTAAAAAGGCAAATATCTACCACTAGTTCCTTTGCAATTGTACACTAAACCCACATCATAAAAAAACATCAATAAATGCTGTTTAGACTCAGTCACTATGAGATTTGTTTTCTGTATTGATCCTGCTGCTCTCTATCATTGTCATTACTACCACTGTAAACATTTTCCAAAAATACTTACGGTAACAGGTTGGTAGCGTTCTGATGAATCCAAGGTACCATTAATGGTGCAGTGGATGACTTTGTCATTGAAAACTATCAGATCACATGGAGTATGGCCAACCTTGACTTGATACTCATCCTCCCTCAAGCCTAGGTCATCATGTTCTTTCTGTGAAGTGATAAAAAAAATAAAAACCAGTTAGAAGCTAATTAAGCCCTTTGTTGCTCGTTACTCTATTGCCCAAAATACAACAGAGAGTAGAGAGTTATCACTGAGTTCCTCACATGTATCACCAAAGTCAGGGGTTCTCCAACATGGTGTTTTATCAACTTCTCCCTCTGGGCGGTGGAGAACATGGGGTTGGGTTGATATTCCAGGCTGAACTTGCTGGTAAAGGATCCCTTCTCTGATGGGTCATCCCCAAGTTCTTCGTTGGACAGATCATAGACATCGTTGACGTAGAAGGACACACTGATGTTTATTTTCTCCAGCGTGGTGTTGGGGGCCGTGGGAGAAGGACAGGTGATCACAGTGTCACTAATAACCGTGCAGTTCTAAGAGTAAAGTCAGAACGACAACCATGATTGCACTTTACTGTGGTGTAGTTGATCATCAACTTTCAACAAAAACTCTTAAACTGATCTAAAGCCAAACTTTTTGATAGGGTGAGGTTTAGATCCCCTGTCCGGTTTTTATGGCTGAATGTGTTTCCTCTAGGGCAGGGATATGCAAACTGTGGTCCTCCAGCTATTGCAAAACTACAAGTCCCATCGTGCCTCTGGCTCTGGGTGTCATACTTGTGGCTGTCAGAGTCTTGCTTGTGACTTATTGACTTATAGTTGTGCAACAGCTGAAGGGCCACAGTCTGCATATCCCTGCCCTACGGAGATCTATCCTCTCTTTGTCCTGGTGACCAGTGTTGACACCAAAACAGGAAGTGAGGGGACACCCCTCACCCTTCAGTTGATCCAAGGAATATCCGATTGCCTCAGGAAGGAATTACCACCCCCCCCTCCCCCCCCCGCGCTGGAGCAAATTGGATTATTCTTTGCTCGGTTTTTTGGCTTCATCGGGATCAACTGTGGGCATAGGATTGTGTATATAGAATTGTATGTTTTTTTTTTAAGGATATATTTTTTCCATTTTACTGGTTGAACTAGATCAGGGGTGGGGAACCTACAGTTTGGGGGCCGTATGTGGCCCCGGAAGTCATCTGGTCCGGCCCCCCATGCAGCTAAGTCTGTGTCTCTCAGCTGATCTGTCAGAATGGAGCCGATGCTTCTTGTATAGTTCCTGCTCCGTTCTGACAGTCTGAGTGAGTCACAGGTGGAGTGATATCAAATGCACTCCGCCTGTGACAAATACAGGAAACATCGCCTCTTCCAGCCAGAGCCAGCAGTACCAGCCAGAACCAGCAGTACCAGCCAGAGCCTGCAGTACTCACAGCAGTACCAGCCAGAACCAGCAGTACACACAGCAGTACCAGCCAGAACCAGCAGTACCCACAGCAGAACCAGCAGTACTAGCCAGAGCCAGCAGTACCCACAGCAGTACCAGCCAGAGTCAGCAGTACCTACAACAGTACCAGCCAGCAGTACCTACAGCAAAGTACCAGCCAGCAGTACCAGCCTGAGCCAGCAGTACCCACAGCAATACCAGCCGGCAGTACCAGCCTGAGCCAGCAGTACCCACAGCAGTACCCGCCCGAGCCAGTAGTACCAGCCAGCAGTACTCATAGCACACTACCAGCCATCAGTACCAGCCTGAGCCAGCAGTACCCACAGCAGTACCAGCCAGCAGTACCTACAGCACAGTACCAGCCTGAGTCAGCAGTACCAGCCTGAGCCAGCAGTACCCACAGCAGTACCAGCCAGCAGTACCCACAGCAGTATCAGCCTGAGCCAGCAGTACCAGCCAGCAGTAACCACAGCAGTACCAGGCAGCAGTACTCACAGCACAGTACAAGCCAGCAGTACCAGCCTGAGCAAGCAGTACCCACAGCAGTACCAGCCAGCTATACCCACCAGCAGTACCCGCCAGCAGTTCTTTTCAAAACTCACCACCACAAAAAAAGTCGACTGCACTCCAGACTGACCGATGCAAACCTGGAAAATCTGTTGCGAGTAGCAACATCATCAATACCAGCTAACATCACACACCTCACCAAAGAGAAGCAGTTGCAGCCATCACATTAGGGGTGAGTTAATTAAATGTTTGACCAAATATAACAGGCTATTTTTTAAGGTGATCATTTTGTACGGCCCCCAAATGATTTTATAAATACCCAAATGGCCCTTGGCAGAAAAAAGGTTCCCCACCCCTGAACTAGATGGACTTATGTCTTTTTTCAACCAGACTAATTATGTAACTATGTAACCTGTTCCTAAAGGGAATCTCCCCTCATTTTGTTGCTGTGTATTGTGACATGCCAGGAAAGTAGAAGTTACCAATTGGTCCACTTTAACAATGTATCTTTACTAAACTAGCTGCTGTGTATAAGCAACACATAGGGGTAATTTACTAAAGGCAAACAGACTATGCACTTTGCAAAGTGAAGTTGCACTTTGAAAGAGTAGTTGCTCCAGAGCTTAGTAAATGAGAGGGAGCTCTACTGAATTCTATCCAATCAAAGGAAAATTAAAAATGCAGTTTTCCTAATTTTCCTTGCATGTGATTCGGTATTCTTTTCAAAGTGAAGCTTTGCCTTATTTACTAAGCTCTGGAGCAACTTCCCTCGCAGAGTCCAACTGCACTTTGCAAACTGCTCAACATATTGAAAGCTGGCAAGAGGGGGAGAAACTGTCTTTCAGCTGCTGCAGAAAGCTGCACAGGGCTTCCTTCTGTAATTGCCCCTCTGCCCGACCGCACCGATTCTCTGTGCTGTTGGGGCCCCCCTGTGTGCCCGGGCCCCCTACAGGAGGACTGGTGGTCCCCCCCCCCCCCCTATCAGCAGCCCTGACAGGGGATATTTATATTCCATGTGATAACAATAAAAGTGATAAAAAAAAAATATTTAAAGGGACAGTGTAAAAAGAAAAAAAAAAAGAAAAAAATTAAAAAAATAAATAAAATAAAGCACCCCATCCCCCATGCTCGTGCACAAAGGTGAACGCACGTGTCGGTCATGCACCATACATGTGAGGTATCACCGGGAACATCAGATCCAGAGCAGTAATTCTAGCACCAGACCTCCTGTGTAAATGTAAAGTGGTAACCTGCAAAGGCTTTTAAAGCGTCATCTATAGATAATAAAATGTACGCAGTTTGTGGGGCGTTTTTTTTTTTTTTTTTTTTAAGTGTTAAACTTGCATTTAAATTAAAAAAGTGTATTTTTTTTTTGTTTGCAAAAAATTGAGTATGAAAAACAGCTGCCCAAATACCGTGTGACATAAAAGAAATTGCAATGCCCAGTATTTTATTCTCTGGGGCCTCTGCTTTAAAAAAAATACTCATTGTTACATGTAAACAAAAAGTGTCATAAAGGGCCTTCAAGTGGATACTTACCATTTGTCCTCCATTATGGTTTTTAATCTTTATTTTCACATCTTGAACCAGGCTGAATCGTTCTCCAGTAAGAGTGATAATTCGACCTCCACTACAAAGAAGAAAAGACATCAAATGTTCAGTGCTTGGCCTCGGTGGTGACTGACCAGCCTTACCGGTGATCCAGCAGGGTGTAGGGTCAGCAACCTACAAAATCTTTCAGTACAGATTTCCTTCAATGCTTTCATATTCAGCAACTCTGCAATTTATTATTTAACATTTACCTGGAGTTAATGTACACTGCATGAACAAACATTTGTGGACATCTGACCATCACACCAATATGAGTTGGACATCCCTTCCAAAACCATGGACAATAAAATGGAGTTGGCCCTGCTTTGTGGCTAAAACAGCCTCCGCTCTTCTTTCAGATATTTGGGTGTTATTGTTTCTCGTGATGCTGCCAATTTTGTTTCCCCAAAATTGTTGCCCATACCAAATGATGTTAAGGCATGGGAGAACTTGCCATTGTCATTGTTAGGTTGAGTCAATCTCTTTAAAATGAAGATTCTTCACTTATATTTTTAGAAATTCCCCACAATGGATCCAAAAGTCATTTTTTGCTAAACTTAACTTATATTCTCCTTCCTTCGGTGTCACCGTCTACCCCGCTATAAATTTACTACTTTGATGAGTCCCATCTCTTCCGGCCTCTGCGATGGGATTGGAGAGCCCAGAGGAGGCGGCGGCGAGAGGAGGGTGGGACCCCCTTCCGCCACCTGCAGAAGTGATCGAGTGACTAATTAACCACTCAAATCACTTCTGCTTTGTAGGCAATCGCCGACTGAAACGAACGGTACCGGGATGATGTCTGTAGGTGCCGGCATCATCTCGGTAAAACCACTGAAACCCAAGGATGTATGGGCATGTCCTTAGGTGGGAAGTGGTTAAAGCTTTAAAAAAGAATCACCGAAGCTTTTAAAACACATAAAAAAAAGCATTCGGAAGCGTTAGCCACTTTAATGTGTGTTAAAGTCGAGACAAGTTTACATGGGCCCTAAGAATAATCATAATGGAGACACCTGGACTCATTTATTTGGAGGGGTGTCCGTGCACATTTGGCCATATATTGGATCTGTATATGGCTCAGAATCTTCAGTTGCAGGCCAGCCCAGTACATCCTAATACCCACCTCATGTGGCTGCTTCTGGGCTCCATGTTTTTAATGACTGGGTTCTCTTTGTATTGGAAAGTGAAATTCCCATCTAGACAAGAGCTTCTTTCGAACTGGACACAAACCGTGACATTCATGTTGGGAAGGGAGCCCATCGCTGGAACGGTGCAACGGATGATGTTCTCTGTGCGTCTGAGAAGACATAACAAAGAGATTTAAAAGGAAAATGAAAGAGAGACATGGAAATGCTTTACTAAGAATGGATACAACAGAGAGATTGGAAGAGTCAAGAGATTGTTGGATGTAAAAAACATAAATAAAGGTTGATATGGCGTTTCCCCTGCCTTGTTCGGGCTGGCCATGGAACCACTGGCGGAGGCACTGAGGGCATCTGATAAGGTAGCTGGGATTCATGTGGGCTCCATTGTAGACAAAGTAGCGCTCTATGCAGATGATTTATTTCTCTTTCTACGGGACCCTGGCCCTTCACTTTCAGAGGCACTACGGATTCTGGACCGCTTTACGACGCTTTCGGGTCTACATACTAATTGGGGTAAATCCCTTGTGTTACGGACTGATCAAGGGGCTAAAAGGTTGGCTGACCCCAATTCTCCTTTGCAATAGGCAACGACTAATAAATATTTAGTGATCAATATTTCTCCCAAAATTAAGGATTTTAAACCATCTTAATTTGTCCCCAGCTCTTCAGTGGTGTAAATAGAGATTGAAAGCCTGGTCACAGCTCCCTTTATCCCTTATTGTGAGAATTAATTTAATTAAAATGAAAATCCTTCCAGTTCTATTATACAGCCTTAGGCACGCCCCAGAGTGGCCACCAAAATCCTTTTTTAAACAATTAGATTCACTTATAGGTTACTTCTTATGGCAATCCCAACCAGCTAGATTTAGCAGGAACGTTTTATGCAGACCTTGGACACAAGAGGATTTGGCTTGCCCCAACTTTCATACCTACTATTTGGCGGCCATGCTTACCCACGCCCATAACTGGTGACACAAACGCCTCAGTAGTATTAGAAGCTGCGCATTTAGGATCCTATGAGACCCTCCCTAATCTCCTCTACAGGGGTCCGAGAGTTTCTCACCCACCCCTTACAGCCGCTATGAGGGCAGTTATTAAGGCCTGGCATGCTGTCATTACTAAACCCAATATAGTGAGGGGGTAAAAGGTCCCCATCAACTCCGCTTTGGTTCAATCCCATGCTACCAGAATTTCATTCCTTACCAGACCCCGGTCTTTGGGCTGCTCAGATACCTTTCAGATATTTATGATGGGAGTGCACTAATTACGTTTGTTAGGTTGAAAGATAAATTTACACTGCCTAATGTGTCCTTTTTCTGATTCCAGCAACTCCGACACGCCTTTGCAGCATAATTTGGGTCCTACTTGTTCAGGCTGGAGCAGGATGATTTGGAGGTTCTCCTCCTGGATGACGCTCTCAAAAAAAAAAAAATAACTTTCTGTGATCTACAAGTCACTACTTCCCCCCGTTTAACCACTTGCCGACTGCCGCACGACTATTAACGTCGGCAGTCAGCCCCTCACAGGCAAAGTGACGTAGGGGTGCCGCTCGGTCACGAACCCCCCCCCCCTCCGCGCGTGTGCGGTCTGCTGGGCACTCGCGATCGTCCGTGACAGCGGGAGAAAGGCAGGCGGCTAGTGTAAACAAAGCCGCCTGTCAGTCTCCCCTGTGTAAGAATGGTGATCAAACGGTTCTACTATGTAGGACCGTTGATCACTGTTCTTACACATCAGCCACAGCCAATCACAGTTAGAAGCACGCCCCTAGGGACACACTTAACCCCTCCCTCTCAAAAAAGTAAACCCCTTCACTGCCAGTGTCATTTTTACAGTAACAGTGCATATGTATAGCACTGATTACTGCAGTAATGTCACTGGTAACCCCAAAAGTGTCAAAAATGTCAGTCAAGGGTCCGATCTGTCCACCGCAATGTCACAGTCCCGCAAAAAAAAAAAAAATCGCAGATTGCCGCCATTACGCTTTAAAAAAAAAAAACAACGAAAATGACAAAAATCTTTCCCTTTGTTAGTAAACGCAATAACTTTTGCGCAAACCAATCAAAATACGCTTTTTGCGATTTTTTTTTTACCAAACATATGGTAAAAAAAAAATTGGCCTAAAATGTTAAAACATTTTGATTTTTACATTTTTTTTGGGAATCTCATATAAAAAATTTGAAAAATATTGTTATTTTTGCAAAATTGACGCTTTTTTTTGGTTTATAGCACATGATCAAAAAATCGCACAGGTGATCAAATACCACCAAAAGAAAGCTCTGTTTGTGGGGAAAAAAAAGGACGTCAAATTCGGTTAGGTACAGCGTCGCACGACCGCGCAATTGTCCGTTAAAATCATGCAGTGCCGAATCGCAAAATAGGCCCTGGTCAGGAAGGGGGTAAAATCTTCCGGGGCTTAAGTGGTTAAGTGGGACTAACTGCATGGCGCTCGGAGGAGCAGGACTTGGACAATGAAGAGCAAGAAGATCTCTGGGACAGCACATTTCAAGCACTAATATCGACTAAAGACCGGCTGATCCAATTTAAAATAGTGCACAGAATATATTTTACACCACAAAACTACATTGTATATACCATAATTCCTCTTCTTGCTGTTGGAGATGCTCTAGTGACCCTGCTGGATTTGCCCATATCTTTTGGGAGTGCCCTCAGATTAGTCGCTACTGGAGGGAAGTGACCCAGTTTATATCTACCCTAACTACTATACAGGTCCCTCTAAAAGTTGGTGTTTGCCTCCTGGGGTTAGCTGACTCTCTGGATGTTAGTATGGCGATGCGTACTCTCTTGGGTCTCATAGGTGTGCACAGTCTATTACATTAGGGTGTGTACCTCAAAGCTTAAACACATGTGTGTGTGCGCATGTGTATATACAGTATATACTATTAGGGGGCTTTGGTGAAATATCAGGGGTATAAACAGGGGGAATCTGTGCTACACAGTATGATTAGGGTGTGCCCAGGCACACCTGGCACACCCTGTGCGCACGCCTATGATGGGTCTCTTATTATTTTAGCCAGGAAGAGGAAATCAGACACAGCCTCTAATCTGCCCTTCAGGAAGCGTTTAATCAATAAGGTTGCATCCCTATACAAAGCTACTTATTTGTCCCCGGGGTCGCCCTAGGAAATTTGAAAAGGTCCGGCACTTGTGGACAGATTCGGAGTGTACAACAGATGAGTCCACAGACTGAATTCATTCCCCCCCGATAAGGTTTAGTTTATAATTTGAACGAATGTATTCCTCTGCAGGGACTCACATTACATTTGTTCAGGTAGGATTCTAAACACGAGTTATTATTCTTCCGATATATTTTACTGATGGTTGGGAAGGAACAGGAATCTCCTTATAATTCATGATCCCTTGAAGTGATTTTATAAGAGAATGACAGAGCGAGATGTATGGAAGGTGTGTTTCCCCCCCCTTTTTTTGGGGGGGGGTCTATAATAGGAGGTGTATTAGCCGGGGGCTATGTTTTGTACCTATACATCTCAATTTTTCAATAAAAATAATAATAAAAAAATAAATAAAAAAGGTCAATATGGCGTCTCACACAAGGTCTCTGCATTCTAGGGTGTCATCAAACAGGACGCGCACTTCTCCACCGATGTCAAGCTGGTTCCCGGAAATGGTAATTTTGGTTCCTCCAGCTTTTGGGCCAAGACTTGGGAACATGGAATATATCTTTGGCACCTGGATGGGATTAGAGTGCAATAAGACACCAAGCTATCACCATGAAAGATTCCCCGTTCACAGGTGTGCAAGAAGGGGACAGGAAAAGAGGAAGCTTTATGAGGGACAACGAGGAGGTGCAAAATCACACATTATGGAGAACAGTTAATTGCAAAAATAAAGAAAAAAGTTTCTGGAAAAAACAGAAAAAAATGATCAAAGGTCTTAGAGGACTCTCTATATAAAGCCTTTGCTTTGTGAATGCCTCAAGCCTCTAATGTGTCTAATATAGTAGTCTCCAAACTGTGGCCCGGGGCCAGATGCGGCCCTTTGCTTGCTTTTATCCGGCCCTTGGTGCACTATTTAATCCACTAATAACAACATTGGGGCATAATTCCCCCCCCCCCCCCCATTGACACCAATGAAGGGGCACAATTCCTCCCTATAACACCAACAATGGAGCACAATTTCTTCCTATGACACTGACAATGGGGCCCGATGACGCCAATGAAAGGGCACAATTCCTCCCACTAACATCAACAATGGGACACAATTCCTCCCACTGACACCAATGACGGGGTACAGTTCCTCACACTGACACCAATGATAGGGCACAATTCCTCCCACTGACACCAAAGATGGAGCATTGTTTTTTTCCACTGAAGTTGGGACCTTTTCTACTCTCAGTGACCACAGTCCGCCCCCCCCCCCTTAAGTCTAAAGGACAGTAAACTGGTCCTTTATTTGGAGAGTTTGGAGACCCCTGACTCTAATATGTTGATATCCTTTGATCGTCAGCTCCAACTAGGGACCATAATGTATGATTTTCCTAATTGAGGTGTTTCAAGAAAATACCGCATTATAGCCACTAGATGGAGCTGACAATCAAAGCAAATAAGCATATTAGACACATTTTAGCAAAAGTTTGTGACTTCTGTGGTTATATTGTATAAAATGTTGGCCTTTTTGAGGCTGATTTTTTAAAGCAGCTATAAATCTTTCCATAGAAGTTTCTGTGAATATTCACTTCAGTTATCAGATTGTGTGAAAAACAAAAATACTCAATACTCAATACAGGAAACAGATACTCTTCCTTTAGTAAATTAGCCCAATTCCCAGTCCCAGCAAGCACTTACCATATAGGAATATTTCTCTTTTGAGTGTCCTCCTCCATTGAGATCCAGGGTCACCCAATCGCTCATCTCCCGGGCAGAGACCCCCGTCACACATACAATCCTTGGAAAAGAGAGCAAAACAGATTTAACCACTTGCCGACCAGCCACCGCAGTCATACGGCGGCAGGTTCCCGCGAATTGCCATACTTGTTCGGTGGTACGCGGGATCGATCCTGGGGGCGCGCACGTGCTGCCAGAGGCGTGCGCGCGCGTCCACTCACCAGCGGGGAAGCCGATCCATGGGGCCAGCGGCCGCAATTGCTGCCTGGCACCCGCGATCGCTCCCCAGGAAGAGAGAACAAAGGTCTGCTGTTGTAAACACAGCAGACCGTTGTTCTCTCAGGAATCAATGCAGAGCTGCTCCTATTTAGGATCACAGCTCTCTGTACTGATTTCACAAGCCCATCCCCCTCACAGTTAGAAAACACACCCTAGGCTCACACTAAACCCTTTTGAGCGCTCCTGGGTTAACCCCTTCCCTGCCAGTGTCATTATTACAGTGGCAGTGCATATTTTTAGCACTGATTACTGCAGTAATGTTACTGGTCCCCCCAAAAGTGTCAAAAATGGCAGTTAGGGGTCCGATCTGTCCGCCACAATGTCGCAGTCCGCAATCGCCGCCATTACTAGTAAAATAATTATATAATCAAAATACGCTTATTGGGATTTTTTTTACCAAAAATATGTTGCAGAATACAAATTTTGCCTAAAATGATGAAAAAAATAGATTTTTTTATTTATTTATTTTTTTGGAGCATAACGGAACGTGAAAAATATAGTTTTTTTTTTTTTTATCAGAATTGTCGCTATTTTTTTGTTTATAGCGCATATAATAAAAATCGCACAGGTGATCAAATACCACCAATAAAAAGTTCTGTTCGTGGGGAAAAAAGGACATCAATTTTATTTGGGTACAGCGTCGCACGATTGCGTAATTGTCCGTTCAAGTAACACAGCACCGAATCGCAGAAAATGGCCTGGTCATTAAGGGGGAAAATCTTCCGGTCCAGAAGTGGTTAAAGGGTTATTTAGGAACAGCAAAGGGCAAGTTACAGAAATATTTTCAAGCCTAGTACTCCAATAGATGAATATTTCATACAATTACACATCATTTCTGATTTTTCTGCCGAGGCAAGTGAATGTAAATGTATGCTTTTTCATTGTTTTTTTTTTTTTTTTTTTTTTAGAACATTACTCCAAAAACGTGAAAACAGAGAATTGGCTCTGAAGATAATGATACATTTAAAAAAAAAAATATATATATATATATATATAAATATATATATATATATATATATATATATATATATATATATATATATATATAATATATATATGTGTATGTATATATATATATATATATATGTATGTATATATATATATATATATATATATATATATATATATATATATATATATATATATATATATATATATATATATTTATTTATTTATTTATTTTGCAGCAATTTCCTTAAAAATCATAATAATTTGTAAGCAAAACTCACTCTTGTGACACGAGGTATCTGTCTGCGATGGGCGTACAGGGAACGTCTCCAATCTTCACCTTGTCCGCGATGTCGCTATAGCGGCTGCCCAGATTGCGTCCGAGGATTGTTAGCAAAGTGCCCCCCTGCATAGGTCCGCTCACGGGCTCTATCTGAGGGGAAAGACACAAAAAATCTTCAACAAACAAATCTGCAACAAACTACAGTTTACAATGGGGAAAATAATGATTTGATCCCCTGCAGATTTTGTAGGTTTGCCCACTTACAAAGAAATGAAGGATCTGTAATTGTTATCATAGGTGTATTTTACATGATAGAGACAGAATATCAACCACAAATCCAGAAAAAAAAAAAACACATGATACAAATGTTATGAATTGAGTTGCAGTTCAGTGAGTAAAATAAGTATTTGATCCCCAAGCAAAACATGACTTAGTAGTCGGTGGAGAAACCCTTGTTGGAAGCACAGAGGTCAGACGTTTCTTGTAGTTGGTTACCAGGTTTGCACACATCTCAGGAGGATTTTGGTCCACTCTTCTTTACAGATCTTCTCTAAATCCGTAAGGTTTCTTGGCTGTCTCGAACCTTCAGCTCCCTCCATACATTTTCTATAGGATTAAGGTCTGGAGACTGGCTAGGCCACTCCATGACCTTAATGTGATTCTTCTTGAGCCACTCCTTTGTTGCCTTGGCGGTACGTTTTGGGTCATTGTCATGATGGAAGACCCATCCATGACCCATCTTCAGTGTTCTGGCTGAGGGAAGAAGGCTCTCATCCAAGATTTTAGAATACAGGAATGGGAAGAGAACAACACATGGTGGGGAGAAGGCTGCACACCGCAATGGTATGTTGAAGAAAAAAGGAAAAAAGCCCCCAGGGGTTTTCAGGCAGCAAATTTAATAAACTAGGAATTAGTAAAAATATTCATCTTTATTATAGAAATGTTAAAATATTCATATTGAGAATCATGACGTAAAATAGGAGCTTTGGTAACAGATATACATCTGTCATATTGAATATCACAAACTGGTAAAAACAATGGACTCCAACGCGTTTCGACGTGTGCGGTAAGGTCTTCCTCAGGGGGTATGTGATGTTCTATACATGATGGATGACTGTTAGCCAAAAAGCCCTTCCATAAGTAAAAAGTACTCCTGGGAGGGAGGTCCTCCCATAACCCCAAAAGAGTGGATGGGACACACTGGCTTGCAGGGAGTCACAAGTGTGGCTCCCCCTGGGGGAGCAAGGCCCCTGCCTATCACAGGATATAGGTGATTGTATCCGGTAATACCCAGGATATAATTGTATATATAGTAACGACACGTGTCTATAAATACCTCAGGAGCATAGAGAGCAATCCCCCACCGACCAGCATTTCAGGAGAAAGGTTTTACAACACATGGCCCCATCCATTGGCCCCTCAATGTGGCAAAGTCGGCCTGTCCCTCTAGCAGAGAAAAAGCCCCAAAACATAATGTTTCCACCTCCATGCTTGACTGTAGGGATGGTGTTCTTAGGGTCATAGTCAGCATTTTTCTTAAGGATTCCCCCTCCTCAAGAAAGCACATGTACAGTCATGTCAATGAACATCTAAATGATTCAGAGGATTGGGAGAAAGGTCTGTGATCTGATGAGACCAAAATTAAACTCTTTGGTCTCTGCTTTACGCCTGCAAGGTAACAAAATAATGTGCTACTATGCATGTGCGAGGGAGTCATGGCTGCAGCCAGGGCAGCCATCACAAATTTCGGGGCCCCTTACACAGCTTTAGGCCTGAGCAGCTCTGGGCCTGACCACCAACATTCCGCAGGGCCGACCCTCTGGCCGTCCCATCGAATCCGCCCACTGGCCATCTCCCTGAGTCCTTCAGTGCACCCACTTTTATTTTAACACTCTTACAACTTGATAAATGAAAATGAATCCAATCCATCAAAGAGACATCCCCATATATTCAGCAAAGAGACATCCCAATCCAGTAAAGAGATGGCCTCATATATTCAGCAAAGAGACATCCTAATCCAAAAAAGAGACGGCCTCATATATTAATCAATGAGACATCCCAATCCAGTAAAGAGACGGCCTCATATATTCAGCATAGAGACATCCTAATCCAAAAAAGATACAGCCTTTATATATTCAGCAAAGAGACATCCCAATCCAGTAAAGAGATGGCCTCATATATTCAGCAAAGAGACATCCTAATCCAAAAAAGAGACGGCCTCATATATTAATCAATGAGACATCCCAATCCAGTAAAGAGATGGCCTCATATATTCAGCAAAGAGACATCCTAATCCAAAAAAGAGACGGCCTCATATATTAATCAATGAGACATCCCAATCCAGTAAAGAGAAGGCCTCATATATTCAGCATAGAGACATCCTAATCCAAAAAAGATACGGCCTTTATATATTCAGCAAAGAGACATTCCAATCCAGTAAAGAGGCGGCCTCATATATTCAGCAAAGAGACATTCCAATCCAGTAAAGAGGCGGCCTCATATATTCAGCAAAGAGATATCCCAATCCAGTAAAGAGGCGGCCTCATATATTGTGCAAAGAGACATCCTAATACAACAAAGAGACGGCCCCATATATTCATCAATGAGACATCCCAATCCAGTAAAGAGACAGCCTCATATTCAGCAAAGAGACATCCCAATCTAGTAAAGAGGCAGCCTCATATATTTAGCAAAGAGACATCCCAATCCAGTAACGAGGGGGCCTCATATATTCAGCAAAGAGATATCCCAATCCAGTAAAGAGGTGGCCTCATATATTCAGCAAAGAGACATCCTAATCCAACAAAGAGACGGCCTCATTTATTCACCAAAGAGACATCCTAATCCAACAAAGAGACGGCCTCAAATATTCAGCAAACAGACATCCTAATCCAGTAAAGAGAGGGCCTCATATATTCAGCAAAGAGATATCCCGATCCAGCAAAGAGACAGCCACATATTTTCAGCAAAGAAACAGAGCAATCCAGCAAAGAGACATCCCTTCAGCTGCATCGGCTTACTCTGCAGCCGCCATGCTTTAGCAATTGCTAGTTACTACAGCAGCAACAACTCGATCTCGTTGGTTGGGGCCTGGGTGGCCGGGCCCCTCGGAACGTCCGGGCCCCCTACATGTGTATGGGCTGTGCCCCCCCCCCCCCCCCCCATGGCTGCCCTGGCTGCATGCGCCAGTGACATCACTGGCTGTAGAAGTAGTGAATATCTCCATGCAAAGGTGCATGTTTAGGAGATATTCCTTGTTCCTTGTGTAAAGAAGGAAAGGATAACAGACCAAATAGAACAAATATAAAAAATATACCTTCCAGATCTCGGGGGCAGGGCAAGTGCTCTGAACAAGAAGCGATTCACTTTTCAGCCTGCAGGAGGCGCTGCTCTCACTCCAACTGCACAGGTGCCCTAAATCCGTGCGCCCCAGGCACAGGGAGCAGTCGTTGGTCTCAGATGCACAGTTGTACACTTCCACTGGAAAAGACAAACACAGGTGTGCTTATTTAATAACAGTTTGTCAACCAATCAGATTTAGGCTTTCAGTGGAACACAGACATTATGAATATTCATTGTATTGTGTCTGATATGTTTTATTTCCTATGATTGGCAGCTCCATCTAGGGACCATAATGCATTATTTTCCTAATTGAGGTGTTTCAGGAAGATACCACATTATAGCCACTAGATGGAGTTGGAAATAAACATATTAGATTTGTATTGGTCGCCGTTTGTAGCGGTTACTCACAGTCTGAATAGCAGCAAACTTTAATAAAACAACTCAAAATCACTAAACTTTAATAAAACTCTAATAACTAATAATTACAGATCTTTGTAGGACAGATAGCTATAGCCGTAAAGTACAACTAAAGGCAATTTACGTGTCTCACTCTTCGGACTTATGCTTATTGTCCTCCAGCTGTTATGGGTTAAGTGGTTCAGAGTCGGTCCACGCAGGTATCTCTCAATCCCTCTGTCTAGTTCTTAAACAAGAGAGGCTCTCATGGTGCAGTACATAGGGTATACTTTTATTGAGTCAAAGTTGCAAACTACTTACACAGATGAAGATCATATAATGCAGACAGTCTCCAATACATCCGCCGATGCGGTGAGATCCGAAGCTTCCGGTCTCGGCCGAAGACCGGAAGTGACGTCAATACGGCTTGTCCCTAACGCGTTGCGTTACAAACACCCGTAGCTTTCTCAAAGGGGCCCCTGTCTGCATTATATGATCTTCATCTGTGTAAGTAGTTTGCAACTTTGACTCAATAAAAGTATACCCTATGTACTGCACCATGAGAGCCTCTCTTGTTTAAGAACTAGACAGAGGGATTGAGAGATACCTGCGTGGACCGACTCTGAACCACTTAACCCATAACAGCTGGAGGACAATAAGCATATGTCCGAAGAGTGAGAGGAGCTTGGATAATTATACCTAACGCCCTTTTTGATCCATTGGATCACCATTTGAGAATATTTCGTTTGATTTATTTTACCATCACTTTGATTTTCCTCATTTTCACATTGTACTTTAGTTATCCACAAACACATTTATATATTTATTCATTATCTGATCATTGTGAAAGACAGCTTTTTGAGACCATTGGGTATTGGATACTGAAGGCAGATAGAGTGGTCCCCCTCATTTAGAGTTTAGCGCTGATTTCTTTAATTGTATTATCATTGTGATACGTGGGGACACTATCAAATCAGCTGCTTGCTCGGAGGAGTTCCACGTCCGTTATTAGTTTCCATTTTTGAGCTTTCATAGTGTCGCTTACCTCATTATAGCGCATAAGTTTACTATTCCAAATCATAGCTCCCAACTGTCCCCGATTTGGAGGGACTGTCCCTGATTTGGAGAGATTGTCCCTGATTTGGAGGGACTGTCCCCAATTTGGAGGGACTATCCCTTATTTGGAGGGACTATCCATGATTTGGAGGGACTGTCCCTGATTTGGAGGGACTGTCCACGATTTGGAGAGACTGTCCGAGTTTCGGAGGGACTGCCCCAGATTTGGAGGGACTGCCCCAGATTTGGAGGGACTGTCCCTGATTTGGAGGGACTGTCCCTGATTTCGAGGGACTGTCCCTGATTTGGAAGAAAGTCCCTCTGTCCCTCTTTCCTCCTCATTTGTTCCTCATTTTGGTCTGATCTATCTAGTTGTATATAAAATGCACTTTTTATCTAAACCTTAAGCGCCGGTTCACATAGGAGCGACGCTACTTTCAGGGGCGACCTCCGAGATCGCGGTGCGAGCAGAGCGCCGCGACCTCGGAGCGGCCGCCACGGACTTCATAACATTGAAGTCTATGGCGGTCGCCTCCTGGTCGCCCCAAAGAAGCTCCGGACCCTTTTTCTAGGTCGGAGCGACTTGTGTCGCTCCTATTAGAACGGGTCCGCAGCTTTCCTATGGGAGGCGACCTGCGGCGACCTGTGAGGCGACCAGGTCGCCTCACAGGTCGCCCTAGTGTGAACCGGGGCTTAATCCAATTTCTAAATTGTTGCATTTGTAAATTTCAAAAGCCAGTATAAATGAATAGTAGTGGTAAAAAAAAAAAAGCACTTGTGAGTTTAACTAATCACTTTTTTTTTTTTTTTATGTATCATTTTCCTTTAATGGGGGTGTGGCAGGGGGTGTGTCCTATGCCTACATACTTTTGCTAATAGGTGTTCCTCGTTCCCATCTCAAAAAGTTGGAATAAAGGAAGGAATGGGGGTAGGATCGATATATTTAACAGGCCAACATCCCTATTGACATGGAAAAGTCCCAAATGGGACTTTAAAGAGGAAGTAAAGTCTTCCGTTTTATTTATTTTTTTTCTTCCCTGCAAAGTAAATGCATAATGTGCTAGTGTGCACATGCAATCCCAATAAGTGTATATTGATTGCTTTGCGCAAAAGTTATAGTGTCTATAAACTATGGGATATTTTTTATGGAATTTTTTTTTTCTTCTAGTAATGGGGGCGATCAGCGATTTTTAGCGGGACTGCGACATTGCGGAGGACAAATCGGACACTTTTTTGGGGACCAGTGACACTAATACAGTGATTAGTGCTAAAAGAAAAATGCACTGTTACTGTACTAATGACACTGGCAGGGAAGGGGTTAACATCAGGGGTGATCAAAGAGTTAAATGTGTCCCTAGGGGGGTGCTTGCTAACTGTGTGGGGGAGGTACTCTGACTGGGGGAAGACAGAGATACATGTTTCTGCTTAGCAGGAACACAAGATCTCCATCTTCCCCCTATCAGAACAGTGATCTACCTTGTTCACATAGGCAGACCGCCGTTCTGCCTCTCTCAGGAATGATCACAGGTGGCCGCAGGACATTGGGTCCGCCTGAATCCGCTGATTGGCTCCCTCTCTGTTCAATCAGCGCACCATCACGCCTGCTGCAGCACGCGCGCCCCCTCTAGTGGCTATTGCACGAAATGACATACAGGTACGTGATTTCGCACAATAGAGCCGACCTGCTGTAGTAAATGTACTTTAGGCGGTCGGCGAGTGGTTATCAAACAATTAACTGGTTTCTGTAGTTGTTTGGTGTGAGACACTCCTGAACCTTACTCCATGCCAACTGGACATAATTCTCTTCCCAATACATCTAGTCCACACATATACAACAGTGCACAAAGCAAGGTCCATAAAGACATGGATGAGCGAGGTTGAGGTGGAGGAACTTGACCGGCCTGCACAGAGTCCTGACCTCAACCCGATAGAACACCGTTGGGATGAATTAGAGTGGAGACCGTCCGAGGCCTTCTCGTCCAACATCAGTGCCTGACCTCACAAATGCGCTTCTGGAAGAATGGTGAAACATTCCCATAGACACACTCCTAAACCCAGAAGAGTTGAAGCTGTTATAGCTGCAAAGGGCGGGCCAACTCAATATTGAACCCTACGGACTAAGACTGGGATGCCATTAAAGTTCATGTGTGTGTAAAGGCAGGCGTCCCAATACTTTTGGCAATTTGGTATAACTGAAAATGGGAGCCAATGACGAAGTCAAGAACGTTCAAATCTGACCAGTTCCGATGGCCGCCAAGTCACGAACGTTGCTCAAGGTGACAACATCTGTCACCAACATGCACAGCGGCTGCGCTTTTATTACCGCAAGTAGCCGGCAGCTTAATACCGCCGCCATCACTTCACATACAATAAATGGAAAGGAATGTTATTTTCCACAGCAAACAATAGAGACATTAAGGAAAATCTGCACAGGAAACCGACCGGGGAATTATACAGAATGAAGAAAACTTCTTCCAGTAAGAATACGGAGTGAGAACACGGGATTTCGGGGCTCCGTTGTGTCTTTTTAATTGATTTAGAGGAAAGTCGCAGCTTAAAAAAAGAATGACTGTTGGCGTATGGAAAAACATCTTGGCAAGGCCACAGACTGCAGATGTAGGATACGTAAAGTGGAGACATTAGGTTTAATTCAATTTATTGGAGAAATAAGATACAGCTTTAACTGGCATTCGAATCGAGCGTTCAACACGGAGGTTTAATTCTCTCCACGGAAATAAGAAACATTGCGTTTTATTTGACTTTATTTTTAATCGCAAAGATCTAAATTCCTATTTTATGTCTCACTGCTTGTCTCAGCCCCCCTCATTGATTTTTGGTGGGTATGGAGTAGGCTTGTCATGCGACTTTGACTAGTCACACCCCACGTTTTCCAATGAGTGCTGTTCGTATCTGTGCGACTTAAAGTTCTTGCACTATTTTGGTTTGAATTTCCTGCGACTTGAGGGCCATAGACTTCAATGTAAACCCTCAAAAGCTGCATGAAAGTCCTACCTGCATGATATACATGTGACTTGTGTGCGAATTTATAAAGCGCAACCAATCACATAGTCTGCTTTTTTACCCCTGTCCCAGTCCATTCCTTCTGCAGAAAAGCCCCTTCCAAGCAAATTGTCCATCCACGTCTGTTCCAAGAGAAATGAGCTCTAACCCTAACCCTAACCATAACCCTAGCCCTAACCATAACACCAACCCTAATCATAATCCCAACTCTAGCCATAACCCAACCCTAGTCATAATCCTAACCCAACCCTAGCCATAATCCTAAAGATAACCCAACCCTAGTCATAACCCTAACCCCAGACATCATAACCATAACCTTAACCCCAGCCGTAACCCTAACCCTAGCCTAACTCTAGCAATAACCCTAGCCATAATCCTAAACCTAACCCAACCCTAGCCATAATCCTAACCCTAGCCGTAACCCTAACCCTAGCCTAACTCTAGCCTAACCCTAGCCATAACCATAACCCTAACCCTAGCCATAACCCTAGCTATAACACTTGCCCTACCCCTAGCCTAACCCTAGTGATAACCCTAGCATTTGCCCTAACCCTAGCCATAGCCATAGCCCTAACCCTAGCCTAACCCTGGTGATAACCCTAACACTTGCCCTAACCTTACCCATAATCCTAACCCTAGCCATAACACTTGCCCTAACCCTAGTGATAACCCTAACCCTAGCCATAACCCTAACCCTAGTGATAACCCTAACACTTGCCCTAACCCTACCCATAATCCTAACCCTAGCCATAACACTTGCCCTAACCCTAGTGATAACCCTAACCTTTTGTTTCGGCCGTAGACCGGAAGTGACGTTACCCGGCTCCTGCCGACGCATTGCATCACAAAACACGTGACTTTATCCTTATTTTTGCACATGTTTATCACATGTAGGGTTCATTTATCACCTTTGTTATTTTAGCATGATTTGCACTTAGATATTTTTATATCATCATGTCTTCACATTGGTTTGATTTTTCATACATTAGTTGCATTTTATGTTGTTTTCTTACTTTTATGCTATAGTGCCGATCTATTATTTTTATTTTATCCACTGGTATTGTATGTGGTGACAATGCAGGGATTGGCTGCTAATACTTGGCCTACCCTAACATATTTTAGGACATTGTGTTTTTTACCTTTTATTTTTTATATTTTTAATATTTTAATATTTAATATAAATATATAATATAAATATTTTAATATAAATATTTTTATATTATTTTACATTTTTTTCTTATTTTGTTTTTTTTTTTCATCTTTTTGGTAGCGCATTGGTTCTTTATATTATTTTTCTACTTGTGGATTGTTCACATTATATGTAAAACACAAAAATTCCTGTTTCGGCTGTAGACCGGAAGTGACGTTACCCGGCTCCTGCCGACGCGTTGCATCACAAAACACGTGACTTTATCCTTATTTTTGCACATGTTTGATTCACATTACATATGGACTTTTGAATTACGATATTTAATCTATATATTTATTATTTTGGTATTTACTCTTCACTTCTGTGTATAGTTTATCACATGTAGGGTTCATTTATCACCTTTGTTATTTTAGCATGATTTGCACTTAGATATTTTTATATCATCATTTCTTCACATTGATTTGATTTTTCATACATTAGTTGCATTTTATGTTGTTTTCTTACTTTTATGCAATAGTGCCGATCTATTATTTTTATTTTTTTCACTGGTATTGTATGTGGTGACACTGCAGGGATTGGCTGCTAATACTTGCCTACCCTAACTTATTTTAGGACATTGTGTTTTTTACCTTTTATTTTTAATATTTTAATATGGTTAATATTTAATATAAATATATAATATAAATAATTTAATATTTTTATATTATTTTACATTTTATTCTTATTTCATTTTTTTCATCTTTTTGGTAGTGCATTGGTTCTTTATATTATTTTTCTACTTAGATTGTTCACATTATATGTATAGAAATAAAAGATAAGGAATAAAAAAAAAAAAAGAGAAAAAAAAAAGAAAAGCCAACAAAAAGAAAAAAAAAAAAAAAGAAAAGAAAAAAGAAGAAAAAAAAAGAAAAGAAAAAAGAAAAAAAAAAGGGTAATCTGTTCACTGTACAGGTACTCCCTGTCTGATTAGTGGGTGTAAAGATTTCAGCACTTTATAAACAAATGATGGCCCAGCTCCTCCTCCGCACTTTCTATTTTAGGACATTGTGTTTTTTACCTTTTATTTTTAATATTTAATATAAATCTAAAATATAAATATTTTAATATTATTTTAGATTTTATTCTTATTTAGTTTTTTTTCATCTTTTTGGTAGAGCATTGGTTCTTTATATTATTTTTCTACTTGTGGATTGTTTACATTATATGTATAGAAAAAAAAGATAAGGAATAAAAAAAAAAAAAAAAGAAAAGCCAACAAAAAAAAAAAAAGAAAGAAAAGAAAAAAGAAAAAAGGGTAATCTGTTCAGTGTAGTTACTCCCTGTCTGCTTAGCGGGTGCAAAGATTTCAGCACTTTTTAAACAAATGATGGCCCAGCTCCTCCTCTGCACTTTCTATTTTAGGACATTGTGTTTTTTACCTTTTATTTTTAATATTTTAATATTTTTAATATTTAATATAAATATAAAATATAAATAATTTAATATAAATATTTTAATATTATTTTACATTTTATTCTTATTTAGTTTTTTTTCATGTTTTTGGTAGAGCATTGGTTCTTTATATTATTTTTCTACTTGTGGATTGTTCACATTATATGTATAGAAAAAAAAGAAAAGCCAAAAAAAAAAAAAAAAAAAAAGAAGAAAAAAAAAAAAAGGGTAATCTGTTCACTGTACAGTTACTCCCTGTCTGCTTAGTGGGTGCAAAGATTTCAGCACTTTATAAACAAATGATGGCCCAGCTCCTCCTCCGCACTTTCTTCATTAGAAATGTTATTATTGTAGGGGAGTGCGGTCACACTCAGCACCCGTTATCTCTCTGTATTGTCTCTTTGTATATAAGACCGAATCATCTGCTGGGGACGGCTCGGAAGAATGTTTGATGGATGGAGGTCGACTGCAAGATCCCAAATATCCTAACCAAAAAAAAAAATCAAAATACGGGAAACAATGTAACTTACCGGTCACTGCGTTGGGATTGTCAAGGAACTTTCCAGGATGGTCAATCAGCTGCAAATTTACTTGAAGTTTTCGACTGCTTTCAGTAGTGTGGAGCTAGCAGGAAAAATAAAAAGAAAGCAAATCAATGTGTAGTGGATTCATATTCTGGATACAAAGTAACTTCTTTATTGTAATGGAAATGTAACACTGTACCATTATTTATTTAACCAGTTCTGGACCGGAAGATTTAACCCCCTAATGACCAGGGCCTTTTTTGCGATTCGGCACTGCATTACTTTAACTGACAATTGCGCGGTTGTGCGACGCTGTACCCAAAAAAAAACTGATATTTTTTTCCCAAAAACAGAACTTTCTTCTGGTGGTATTTGATCACCTCTGCGATTTTTTGTGCTATAAAAAAAAAGTGTGACAATTCTAAAAAAAAAACAATATTTTTCACTTTCTGCTATAAAACATTCCCAATAAATAAAAATGTAAAAATATATTTTTTTTTCATCATTTTAGGCCAATCTGTATTCTGCTTCATATTTTTGGTAATAATAAAAAAAAAATGTATTTTTCACTTTCTACTATAGAACATTCCTAATAAAAAAAAAAATTAAAAAATCTAATTTTTTCATCATTTTAGGCTAATTTGTTTTCTGCTACATATTTTTGGTAAAAATAATCCCAATAAGTGTATTTTGATTGGTTTGCGCAAAAGTTATCGCGTCTACAAACTAGGGGAAAGATTTATTGAACAATAGGAAACCCCTGAGGAGTGGGACTTTAAACGGCAAGAACCAGGACTTGAGTATGAAAGTAAATACATTTTATTACAAAATGTTGCAAAAGAATGGATTGACAAAGACGAAAATAACATATATCATAAAAACATGGTCATAACTACGTCTTGGAACCGAGAAACACCAGAGCTCAGACAGATATGCAGGAACTCTGTGGATTCCAGGACGGAGGACCAAGTGAATGGATCTTAACGGGTTAGGAAAAAACTTTCAAGTATCCTTGACCGCAAGTAATATATGCCAAATTGGCTGGGTCTATGAATAGACCTAAAATAATGTATATAAATGGGCTTCAAAAGGGAAGTTAATTGGTTCTAAACCAGATTAGAGTATAAATAAGTAGTAACTTCACAGGTGACAGTATAAAAGCCCCCCGATCCAAAATTCCCACGAGGATCTCCAAAGCGGGGTCAGAAACACAGGTCGTCTGTAAAGTTGGAATAGAGTGGGGATATCTCCAAATATGTATAGTGCTGGGCGTATCCAGCACTTGGTCCCTTTTCAGCCCCTGTTCAGTTGGATAATAGCGGTGCGCTAAGATGGGAAAGATTTATGTCATTTTTGTTTACTTTTAATTTTTTCTTTACTAGTAAATGCGGCGAGCTGCGATTTTTAGCGGGACTGCGACATTGCAGCGGACAGATCGGACCCCTGACTGACATTTTTGACACTTTTGGGGGGACCAGTGACATTACTACAGTAATCAGTGCTAAAAATATGCACTGTTACTGTAATAATGACACTGGCAGGGAAGGGGTTAACACCAGGGGCGATCAAAGGGTTTGATGTGCCCCTAGGGGGGTGCTTTCTAACTGTGAGGGGGATGGGCTTGCTGCATGAACACAGGGATCTGTCTTCCGAAATAGGAGGATCACAGGATCCCTGTGTTCATTGCTGATAGAACAGCGGTCTGCTGTGTTTACAACAGCAGACCGCAATTCTGTCTCCAAGGGGAGTGATCGCGGGATAGATAGATAGATAGATAGATAGATAGATAGATAGATAGATAGATAGATAGATAGATAGATAGATAGATAGATAGATAGATAGATAGATAGAATAGATATGAATAGATAGATAGATAGATAGATAGATAGATAGATAGATAGATAGATAGACAGATAGACAGACAGATAGATAGATATTAGATAGATAGATAGATAGATAGACAGATAGACAGATAGATAGATAGATAGATAGATAGATAGATAGATAGATAGATAGATAGATAGATAGATAGATAGATAGATAGACAGATAGATATGAATAGATAGATAGATAGATAGATAGATAGATAGATAGATAGATAGATAGATAGATAGATAGATAGATAGATAGATAGATAGATAGATTGATAGATAGATAGATAGATAGATAGATAGATAGATAGATAGATAGATAGATAGATAGATAGATAGATAGATAGATAGATAGATAGATAGATACATTAGATAGATAGATAGATAGATAGATAGATAGATAGATAGATAGATAGATAGATAGATAGATAGATAGATAGATAGATAGATAGATAGATACATTAGATAGATAGATAGATAGATAGATAGATAGATAGATAGATAGATAGATAGATAGATAGATAGATAGATAGATAGATAGATAGATAGATAGATAGATAAATAATAGATATTTCTGTGTCCATGCCCCCTATATATTATCCCTGTTCAGATAACAATCCCCTATTTAAAGCGGCGGTACACTTTCTATTCATATGATGATGGCGGAGGACGCACAGATGCAGTGACACACAATGCAGCTTTCTATGGCACACACAGTGCCCGCAGTGTCCTCCCTATAGACTGGCGGTGACACGCGGGGCGATGCTATGGGAACATACAATGGGTGACCCGGGAAGGCACTCCGTTACCTTACCAGGACATTGCTGCATGAGACGGAGGAGGAATTCACCCACTTGGCTGGGAAAGTCTGTTCTGGTCCAAAGTCACATTCCAAGCCCCGATCCTAGGAGGAGACACAGAGAATCTGTTCAGTGTGAATTGTATACGGGAGAGTCTGGAGTTAAGTTGTCACCATTATGGAGATCTGAGTTCCCTTCGACACAGGCACTTCATCTGCATGGAGTTTGTATGTTTTCCCTGCGCTCATGTAGGTTTCCTCCTCAAAAACACACTAGTCAATTCATCGGCTTCCACCCTAATCTGGCCCTGCCGTGTGGCTACATAGTGTACACCCCACTGAGGATGACCCTCAAACTCCAGATGAAACTGAAAAATGTTTGACTGGAGTTCCCCTTTAATAATACATTATGATACTTGAAACATAAGGACATTGGAGTGTAAGCTCTTCTGGTGCACTGACTGATGTGAATGGTTTAATGTTCTCTGTACAGCACTGCGGTATATGTCAGAGCTATATAGATGTATGTATTGTAATAACAGTGTGTGACTGTGAAGGGACATTAGATTGTAAGCTCCTCTGGTACAGAGACTGATGTGAATGTGGGGGGACATTAGATTGTAAGCTCCTCTGGTACAGAGACTGATGTGAATGTGGGGGGACATTAGAGTGTAAGCTCCTCTGGTACAGAGACTGATGTGAATGTGGGGGGACATTAGAGTGTAAGCTCCTCTGGTACAGAGACTAATGTGAATGTGGGGGGACATTAGAGTGTAAGCTCCTCTGGTACAGAGACTGATGTGAATGTGGGGGGACTTAGAGTGTAAGCTCTTCTGGTGCACTGACTGATGTGAATGTGGGGGGACATTAGAGTGTAAGCTCCTCTGGTACAGAGACTGATGTGAATGTGGGGGGACATTAGAGTGTAAGCTCCTCTGGTACAGAGACTGATGTGAATGTGGGGGGATATTAGAGTGTAAGCTCCTCTGGTACAGAGACTGATGTGACTGGTTTAATGTTCTCTGTACAGCACTGCGGTATATGTCAGAGCTATATAAATGTATAATAATAATAGTGTGTGACTGTGGGGGGACATTAGAGTGTAAGCTCCTCTGGTACTGAGACTAATGTGAATGTGGGGGGACATTAGAGTGTAAGCTCCTCTGGTACAGAGACTAATGTGAATGTGGGGGGACATTACAGTGTAAGCTCCTCTGGTGCAGAGACTGATGTGAATGTGGGGGGACTTAGAGTGTAAGCTCTTCTGGTGCACTGACTGATGTGAATGTGGGGGGACATTAGAGTGTAAGCTCCTCTGGTACAGAGACTGATGTGAATGTGGGGGGGACATTAGAGTGTAAGCTCCTCTAGGTAAAGAGACTACTGTGAATGTGGGGGGACATTAGAGTGTAAGCTCCTCTGGTGCAGAGACTGATGTGAGTGGCTCAGTGTTCTCTGTACAGCACTGCGGTATATGTCAGAGCTATATTGATGTATAATAATAATAGTGTATGACTGTGGGGGGACATTAGTGTGTAAGCTCCTCTGGTACAGAGACTGATGTGGCTGAGGTGGGACATTAGAGTGTAAGCTCTTCTGGTGCACTGACTGATGTGAATGGTTTAATGTTCTCTGTGCAACACTGAGGTATATGTCAGAGCTATATTGATGTATAATAATAATAATGTGTGTGTGTGTGTGGGGGGGGGCATTAGAGTGTAAGCTCCTTTGGTACAGAGACCGATGTAACTGTGGGGGACATTAGAGTGTAAGCTCCTCTGGTACAGAGACTGGTATGACTGGCTCAGTGTAATCTGTACAGCACTGCGGTATATATCAGAACTATATAAATGTATAATAATAATAGTGTGTGACTGTGGGGGGACATTAGAGTGTAAGCTCCTTTGGTACAGAGACTGATGTGACTGGCTCAGTGTTCTCTATACAGCGCTGCGGTATATCAGAGCTATATAAATGTATAGCTCACCTATGGAATAAGACATAGTGACAAATGAATAAAAAATAAAAATAAAAAACTTGTAACAAGTTCTGTAAATGGACACTAGATTTTTACCTTTGTCAGGTTGACGTTGGCCAAGGACAGGGTGACCTCAGTGGCGATCCCGGTGGGTGTGGGGGGCAGGTAGGTGGTTGTTATCTGGGGGCAGTCTGCTGTACTCTGTAAGAAGAATTAATAATAACAGACATAATGTTAATAATAATAATTTATAAAATAATAATAATCATCATAATATTAATCATTTATAAAATAATAATAATAATAATCATAATAATGATAATAATAATTTATAAAATAATAATCATCATCATAATAATAATATTTCCCCCATGAACATAACCAATTTTTTACAACAGTATTTTTTTTTTTTTTTTTTGCAGATTTTGTAAGTTTGCCCACTTACAAAGAAATTAATGGTCTATAATTTTTATCATAGGCGTATTTTACATGATAGAGACAGAATATCAACCAAAAATACAGAAAAAACACATAATACAAATGTTACAAATTGAGTATTTGATCCCCAAGTAAAACATGACTTAGTAGTTGGTGGAGAAACCCTTGTTGGAAGCACAGAGGTCAGACGTTTCTTGTAGTTGGTGACCAGGTTTGCACACATCTCAGGAGGGAATTTGGTCCTCTCTTCTTTACAGATCTTCTCTAAATCCTTAAGGTTTCTTGGCTTTTGCTTGGCCACTCGAAGTTTCAGCTCCCTCCATATATTTTCTATAGGATTAAGGTCTGGAGACTGGCTAGGCCACTCCATGACCTTAATGTGCCACTCCTTTGTTGCCTTGACGCTATGTTTTGGGTCATTTTCATGCTGGGAGATCCATCCACGACTAGGAGAAAAGTGTAAGAATTGGCCTGGGTGGCAAGTGGTTAACCACTTGCCTACTGTGAACTTAAACCCCCTTCCCATCCAGACCAATTTTTAGCTTTCAGCGCTCTCACACTTTGACTGACAATTGCGTGGTCATGCTACACTGTACCCATATGAAATTTTTATCATTTTTTTCACACAAATAGAGCTTTCTTTTGGTGGTATGTAATCACCTCTGGGTTTTTTATTTTTTACAATTTGGGTTTTTCTTATTTTCTGCGAGTAAATTTTGAAAATAATTTTTTCTCCTTCACTGATGTGCGCTGATGAGGTGGCACTGATAGGCTGCACTGATGGGCACTGATGAGGTGGCACTTATGGGCACTGATGAGGAGGTACTAATATGCCGCACTGATGAGCACTGATAGGCGGCACTGATGAGCACTGATAGGCGGCACTGCTGGGCACTGAGAGGTGGCACTGCTGGGCACTGAGAGGTGGCACTGCTGGGCACTGAGAGGCGGCACTGACGGGCACTGAGAGGTGGCACTGATGGGCACTGATAGGCGGCACTGATGGGCACTGGCGGATGGCACTGATGGACACTGACGGGTGGCACTGATGAGCACTGATGGGCGGCACTGATGAGCACTGATGGGCAGCACCATCAGTGCCCACACTCAGTGCCCATAGTCCTGCCAGTCAGTGCTCATCAGTGCCTAGATGAGCAGGCACTGATGGGCACTGACTGGCAGCACTATGGGCACTGATTGTGGGCATTGATGGGGGGCACTGATGGCGGGCACTGTGGGCACTGATGGGGGGCAATTTGTGTATGTTTTTTTACCTTGCAGTAATCAGGGCACTGGTGATCAGTGCCCTGATTACATTCCTGTGTGTCCCCGGCGGCTGAGCAGCTCTCCTCCTTCCTCACACTGCAGGCTCCGTGTGAGGAAGGAGCGCCGGCGATGAGAGATGATCTCATATGTTTACATATGAGATCATCTCTCATTGGACGGTCCGATCGCGTGGTGAATGGCCGCTGTGATTGGCCATTCACCACGATCTGTGATCGGCTGTGTCCAAGGGACACGGCCGACACAGATTTTCCCCGATGCGCGTTCGCGGGAGCGCGCGGGGAGACTCTTTCTGGGAGGCCGTTTAAAAAAAAACGGCCTCCCGAAAATTCAAGTCCGCGCTGCAGCCGTATATAGGCTGTAGCGCGGATGGGAAGCGGTTAATATACAAAAAAATATTATATATTGTTTTAGGGTAATTTACTATATTTTTAAAAACTGTACTCAAGCAGGTGGCTTACAGACAAATTACTGAAATTTGAAGTTACAATATAAATTCAAACCAGTAATTTCACAGTAAATGAATAAATAATAAACCATTAATTAATGTATTATTTTGCTTGATTAAAAAAGTACCTTTTCAGCAGCAGCAGCAGCAGATTCTCCCTTTTAACTGTGTGGGAAAAACATGGGATTATGGGTAAACTTTATACTCATAAAATCATGTTTTTTCCTTGTGGTTAAGAGGGCCGGGCTGGAAGGGAGCATTTGTCTTTTAGACCCATCCCCCTTCTATGACACTGCAGTGAGAGGAGAGCCTCCACTGCCACATTTTTATTGGACAACTTGGACCAATGGTGCTTTATAGACGCCTAAGTAGAACCTTCAGGGCCCCGGTGCAAGAAACCATAAAGGGCCCCCCAGACCCCCTGGCCAGGGCCCTTCCCTTCAAGCCTGGGGCTCTTACCTTTGATCCTGGGGCCCTTTACTCTAGTTGCGGGGCCCTTTATTATGGTCCCGCAGTGGGACCCTTTCACAAGTTCTGCAGTGGGCCCCCTTCCTGCCATCTTGGGGGGCCTCCCCACGGTGGTGGAATGCCAGGGCCCGGTCACAAGTGTGACCTTTGAGATCCTGGAAGTTCACCCACTGGTGTAGTTTTTATTTTATGGTATTTTAATTGTATTATTTTTTATCTTTTTATTTTATTTTTTTACAATGTCACTGACTATGACTCTGTCCATTCAGAAAAGGAAGGAGCTGGTAAGTTACATATTTACCGACTCCTTCCTGGTTCTCTATTGTGACACATCCCCTGCAACAGCCGGCAGGAGAGGGGAGGAGGAAGCCGGCAGCACAGTGGGGGAGATCAGGGGAGCACACAGGGGCCCAGAGACAGCAGAACACAATTGAACTGGATAGGAGGAGTGGCGGGGGCAGCATACAGAGGAACCAATCTCCTCCATTTTCCTCCTGCAGCTACAGGAGGAAAAAGGAGGACAGTGATTTCTCTACATGCTGCCCCCGCCGCCCCTCCTATCCAGGTGTACAGGGGAGCCACACAGGCCCCCTGGAGCATGGGGCCCGTTTGCAATTGCGACCCCTGCAACCCCTGTAGTTACGCCTCTGGTGCTTCACCATTGGTCCAAGGCTCCAAGCTGTCCATTGAGCTCAGTGCCTCTGACAAGAAATCAGAGACACTGTGAGCTCATCCTCTCAGTCCGACAGGCCGTGCAAAGAGCCCTGTATCTCCAGGACCATAGGTGACCAGTGTTGAGGAAGGACTGCAGGTACCTACCTCCCAAATTTGGGGTCTCTCTGACCCCCAGTTCGTCGACCTACAAACCTTGAAGCTCGATCAGTTTTTTTTTTTCTGTTCATGGCTCTGCCTCCCCTGACTTCACGTCCCCTGTGCTGTGCAGGCGATCAAAACCCTTATCAACATTGATGACATCACTGGTTGTCAGGATGCCGGTGGCTGGAGGGCTGCAACGGCGCACAATACAAACCTGTGGCTTTGTGTAACTAAAAGGCAGGCTTGGTCCACCTGCCGGCTTGTATATATTTTTATGCATTTTGCAAAGGCACCCCTGAAGAAACCTCAAGGCACCCCAAGGTGCCTGGGCACCCTGGTTGAAAAACGCTGGCATAGAGAAGAACATGGTATGTAATGAAAAACAGAAAGGTTGTATTCATTAAGTTCATAAGCAGGTAGATGAGGGGGGGGGGGGGGAGGGCAGGAGAGGAACAAATATAAGCAGATTAAACTCCAGTTTCAAAACCTTTGGATTATATAAAGAGTAAATCTGCGCAAACAGGGAAAACAAATAAAGTACCAGCAGCTGTACACAATCTAGACTCCAGCGGTCCGATCCGGTCCGCCTGTCTGTTTTTCAGGCGGACCAGATCGGATGCTCCATTCACCCCTATGGAGCAGCAGATGTCAGCGGTGACACGTCCGTTGACATCTGATTCGATACGATCTGCCAAATACAGACGGATGATAACCCTATTTTCCATCCGTCTTAAGGATCAGATGAAAACGGACAGGCGGTCCGTTCTCATCCGATTCCCCATAGAGGAGAGCCAAGCTTTGACAGCTCCGTATCCGCACAGTAAGCGGAGAAGGATCTGTCATCCGCCTGCTCAACGGGGATCGACGGATCGATCCCCGCTGAGCAAAAAACAGAGTCCGCCCGTGTGAAAGGACCCTGATCCAAAATAAAAAAACAAAAGTGCAGCGCTAATTATTAATTGATACATTGAAGCTGTTAAAGTCCATACAATACCAGTCCCATTAAAGTGCTTTAACAACTTGCTAACCACCAGCACATACACTGTGCCAGGTCGGCTCTGTCCTGCGAAACAACGTAACTGTACGTCGCGGGACCGTGCGCCATTCGCCACAGGGGAAGCCAATCGGCGGGTCCAGCGGCCGCGATAGCTCCCCGTGGAGTCAGAACGGCGGTCTGCTGTTGTAAACACAGCAGACCGCTGTTCTGTCTGTAATGAACACAGGGATCCCGTGTTCCTCTTATTTAGGAACACAGGTCTTTGCATTCATTCAGTAAATACATCCCCCCACAGTTAGAAAGCACCCCCTATGGACACATTTAACCCTTTGATCGCCTTTATTCCCTGCCAGTGTCATTAGTACAGTAACATTGCATATTTTTAGCACTGATTACTGTAGTAATGTCACTGGTCCCCCCAAAAGTGTCAAAAATGTCAGTTAGGGGTCCGATCTGTCCGCCGCAATGTCGCAGTCCTGCTAAAAAACACTGATTAGTAGTAAAAAAAATTATAAATAAAAATGACATAAATCTTTCCCCTAGTTTGTAGACGCGGTAACTTTTGCGCAAACCAATCAAAATATGCTTTTTGGGATTTTTTTTAAACAAAAATATGTAACAGAATACAAATTGGCCTCAAATGATGAAAAAATTTGATTTTCACATTTTTATTTTTTTTTGGGGGGAATGTTATATAGCAGAAAGTGAAAAATAGAAAAATATTGTTTTTCTTTCAAAATTGTTGCTCTCTTTTTGTTTATAGCGCAAAAAATAAAAAAAAATCGCACAGGTGATCAAATACCACCAAAAGGAAGCTCTATTTGGGGGGGGGACATCCATTCTATTTAGGTACAGCATCGCGCGACCCCGCAATTGTACATTAAAATAACGCAGTGCCGAATCACTAAAACATGGCCTGGTCATTAAGGGGGGTAAATCTTAATGGGGAAAAAATAAAAATCGCAGAGGTGATCAAATACCACCATAAGAAAGCTCCATTTGTGGGGAAAAAAAGGACGTCAATTTTAATTGTCTGTTAAAGTAACACAATGCCGAATTGCAAAAAATGGCCGGGTCAATAAGGGGGAAAATCTTCCGGTGCAGAAGTTGTTAAAATATTTTGATCGCCATGAAAGCCAGGCAACTAGCATTTAAAGAAAAATGATGAGTTTTCCTTTAAGACTCCTGCATGTTCACCCAGTGCAAAATGTTGGGTATGAGGGTGGATTTAACCTTGCACGTCCTGGGGTGAGTTCAGCTGATCTGGGATATTTTTATCCCTTGGTGACCTTAAAGTAAGGAAGAGAAGAGCCTGGGGGCAAAGGAGAAGGAGAGCGATCACATGGCCGGTGGGAACGCAGGCACACGCTGACATCCCGCACCATGTGTTTTGCCCGCAGCAGCCGGGGGGGGGGGGGGGGGGCATCAGGTCAGGCCGGCAAATAGACGCTGACTCAGCAGAGTCACAGCGCATTCAGTCTTAGAAGGGTTAAAGTAAAGCTGAGCCCTGCCAGCTGTTGTACGATGAGCCCGGCGTGCCCTGCGGGCGCACAGCATGCATATAGGAGAACTCCCGTCCAATTAAATAGCCGGGAGTGTTTGAAAAGTAAGTTGCTGAACTTACTAAATATAACCGATGAATGATTTTATCTCCTTTTCTTCTTATATGAAAGTACAGAGAGTCTGACACCCTCACAGGCTAAGGGGCCTATTTAAAAAAAAATAAAAATAATTAGCTTAGCCATTCGTCTACTAAAACTAGCAGAACATTCGTTTTGTGCTAATTGGGCAAAAACGATCGCTCTTTATTTTTACTTTTTGCTCTTTAGCTTATGTTCTCTTCTTTTAACCTCTTCTGGACCGGGCCTTTTTCTGACACTTATTGATAACAAGTTAAAAATCATTTTTTTTTTGCTAGAAAATTATTTAGAACCCCCAAACATTATTTATGTATATATATATATATATATATATATATATATATATATATATATATATATATATATATATATAAATAAATAATTAATTAATGTTTGGGGGTTCTAAATAATTCTCTAGCAAAAAAAAAAAAAAACAGATAGATATATATATATATTTCTATATCTATATTTATATATATATATATATATATATATATATATATATATATATCAGTTATCTTTTTTTTGCTAGAAAATTATTTAGAACCCCCAAACATTATTTATATATATATATATATATATATATATATATATATATATATATATATATATATATATATGTTTGGGGGTTCTAAATAATTTTCTACCAAAATAAACTAAATATATATATATATATATAGATTATTTAGAACCCCCAAACATATATCTATATATATATAGATATATATATATCTATATATATATATATATATATATATATATATAATGTTTGGGGTTCTAAATAATCTATATATATATATATTTAGTTTTTTTTTTGCTAGAAAATTATTTACAACCCCTAAACATTATTTATATATATATATATATATATATATATATATATAAATAAATAATGTTTGGGGGTTCTAAATAATTTTCTAGCAAAAAAAAAACAAAAAAAAAACTGATGTGTATATATATATATATATATATATATATATATATATATATATATATATATATATTTATTTAGCAGAGACCCTAGAGAATAAAATGGAGATCATTGCAATATTTGTTATCACACCGTATTTGCGCAGTGGTCTTACAAACACAATTTTTTTTAAATAAAAAATTAGAAAAAAACAGTAAAGTTAGTCCAATTTTTTTCTATAATGTGAAAGATAATGTTACGCCGAGTAAATAGATACCTAACATGTCATGCTTCAAAATTATGCACGCTCGTGGAATGGTGACAAACATTGGTACGTAAAAATCCCCATAGGTGGTGTTTTAAAAATTTCTACAGGTTACCAGTTTAGAGTTACAGAGGAGGTCTACGGCTCAAATTATGGCTCTCAGTCCAACGATCGCGGCGATATCTCACATGTGTGGTTTGAACACAGTTTACATATGTGGGCGGGACTTGCGTATGCGTTTTTGCTTCTGCGGGGCTTCGCTATCTTACATGAGAGTCTGCATTAGAGTCCTCCCTTATATGAGAGTCCCCATCAGGGTCCCTCCTTACATGAGAGTCCCCATCCGAGTCCCTTCTTACATGAGAGTCCCCATCAGAGTCCCTTCTTACATGAGACCCCATCAGAGTCCTTCCTTGCATGAGAGACCCCATCAGAGTCCCACCTTACACAAAAGGCCCCATCAGAGTCCCTCCTCACATGAGAATCCCCATCATACTCCCTCTTTACATGAGAGTCTGCATCAGAGTCCTCCCTTACATGAGAATCCCCCCATGAGAGTCCCCATCAGAGTCCCTCCTCACATGAGAGTCCCTAACAGAGTTCCTCCTCACATGAGAGTCCCCATCAGAGTCCCTCCTCACATGAGAGTCCCCATCAGAGTCCCTTCTCACACAAGAGTCCCCCTCAGAGTCCATTAGGAGTCCTCATCGAAGCTCCCCTTACATGAAAGTTCCAATCAGAGTCCCAACTTACATCAGAGTCCCCCATTACATGAGAGTCCCCATCAGAGTACCCCCTTATATGAGAGTCCCCATCAAAGTCCCTTCTTACATGAGAGTCCCCATCAAAATACCTCCTTTCATGAGAGTCCCCATCAGAGTCCTCCCTTACATGAGAGTAGCCATCAGAGTCCCTTCCTACATGGGAGTACCCATCAGAGTCCCTCCTTACATGAGAGTCCCCATCAGAGTCCCTCCTCACATGAGAGTCCCCATCAGAGTCCCTCCCTACATGAGAGTCCCCATCAGAGTCCTGCCTCACACAAGAGACCCCCTCAGAGTCCATTAGGAGTCCTCATCAAAGCCCCCATCACATGAGAGTTCCTATCAGAGTCCCAGCTTACATCAGAGTCCCAATCAGAGTACCCACTTATATGAGAGTTCCCATCAAAGTCCCTTTTTACATGAGAATCCCTATCAATATATCAATATAACTCCTTTCATGAGAGTCTCCATCAGACTCCCCCCTTAGATGAGAGTATGCATCAGAGTCCCTCCTTATATTACAGTCCCCATCAGAGTCTATACTTAGATGAGAGTCCCCATCACAGAGTCCCCCCCCCCCCCCCCCCCTTACATCAGAGGTCTGGATAAAATCCAGCAGCGCGTTAGATTTGGCACACAGGTTGTAGTTTGGAGATCCCTGACATTTATTTTTGCTCCAGTCACATTTGTCACCCCTGAAGGTCCCCACAAGGACCGACACACAGAGAGCTCTGACTGCGCTGCAACTCTTTTCATGTAGATGCAGCTGGAACCGCGAACTTCCATCTTATAAAGGTCACTCGCTATATGAGAAATGAATACAGAAGGGCTGGGAATATCCCCGGCGGTACACAAACAGTTCTCATGATCCCGACCCGGCGTCTCTCCATCTGTGAGAAGGAAAAATGCCGACATTTCACCGCAAACAACGCCGACCCTTCCCAGAGACACGGCGTGACTTAAAGAGCGACTCCACCCAAACAGCTAAATAACCACAGGAGATTCTTCTACTCTACACATTATATGTAAAATAATATACACCTCATCCATCCAACCCTACTACACTATGTATATGACACTATACTATATATACAGCATGTACAATATATACTATACTATACAGCATATACAATATATACTATTCTATACTATACTATACAGCATATACAATATATACTATACTATACTATACAGCATATACAATATATACTATTCTATACTATACAGCATATACAATATATACTATACTATACTATACTATACAGCATATACAATATATACTATTCTATACAGCATATACAATATATACTATACTATACAGCATATACAATATATACTATACTATACTATACTATACAGCATATACAATATACTATACAGCATATACAATATATACTATACTATACAGCATATACAATATATACTATACTATACAGCATATACAATATATACTATACTATACAGCATATACAATATACTATACAGCATATACAATATATACTATACTATACAGCATATACAATATATACTATACTATACTATACTATACAGCATATACAATATACTATACAGCATATACAATATATACTATTCTATACTATACAGCATATACAATATACTATACAGCATATACAATATATACTATTCTATACAGCGTATACAATATATACTATACTATACAGCATATACAATATATACTATTCTATACTATACAGCATATACAATATACTATACAGCCTATACAATATATACTATACTATACAGCATATACAATATATACATATATACTATTCTATACTATACAGCATATACAATATATACTATACTATACTATACTATACTATACTATACTATACTATACTATACTATACTATACTATACAGCATATACAATATACTATACAGCATATACAATATATACTATTCTATACTATACAGCATATACAATATACTATACAGCATATACAATATATACTATACTATACAGCATATACAATACTGTATTCAATATATTCTCTACTATATGGCATATACAATATATATACTATATCATAACATATTTAATATATACTATACAGTATTCAATATATACTCTACTATATGGCATATACTATATATATATATATATATATATATATATATATATATATATATATATATATATATATATATATATATATATATACACATATACACACACTATACCATAAAGTATTCAATATATACTATACAGCCTATACAATATATACATTATACGGCATATACACTATACTATACTTCACAACATATACAATATACACTATACTATATGGCATATACAATATACAACATATACAATATACAGTATACTTTACTATACAGTATTCAATATATACTCTACCATATGGCATATACAATATATATATATACTATAAAGTATTCAATATATACTATACTATACATCATATACAATATACTATACAGCCTATACAATATCTATTATACGGCATATACAATATACTATACAACATATACAATATACACTATACTTTACTATACAGTATTCAATATATACTCTACTATATAGCATATACAATATATACACTATGGCATATACAATATATACTATACCGTGTTCAATATATACTATACAGCATATACAATATATACTATACGGCTTGTACAATGTACTTTACAACATATACAATATACAGTACACTGGACTATATGGCATATACAATATATTATAGACAATATACTATTCTCAATGACATATACCATTGGCCTCCAAACTGTGGCCCATTGCCTACCTTTTTCCAGCCCTTGGGGCCAGTGTTAATTTTGGCAGCAAATTTCAATTTAGTTTTAGTCTTAGTCTTAGGACTAAAATGGCATTTTAGTTTTAGTCCTATTTTAGTCTTCTGCAAGTGTTTTAGTTTTAGTCATATTCAGTCGACTAAAACTCCAGTATATTTTAGTCGACTAAAACGCCCTACATTTTAGTCGACTAAAACTCATTTTAGTCATCTATAATCGAATGGGTGTAGTTCAATTGTAATTTGTAATGCATTATTTAAGCATTTCTCTACAATTTCCAAACTCATTATATACTACTGCTGGTCCTGGAGTGAAAAATCTAATATGTTATTATTTATGCTTTGAGCATGCACCAGTGTTCATTTTTGGCAGCAAATTTCGATTTAGTTTTAGTTATAGTCTTTTGACTAAAATGCAATTTTAGTTTTAGTCGTATTTTAGTCATCTGAATTGTGTTAGTCGACGAAAACGTTTTAGTTGGTTTTAGTCGACGAAATTAACACTGCTTGGGGCACCATTCCTCCCACTGACATTAACAATTGGGGATAATTCCTGTTCAATTAAAGTGATTGTAAAGTCTCATGGTTTTTTTTTTAAATATTAAATAACAAACATGTTACACTTCCCTCCTCTGTGCAGTTGGTTTTGCACAGAACAGCCCGGATCCTCCTCTTCTCAGGTCCCTTCACTGCGCCTGGCCCCTCCTTCCTGTTAAGTGCAGCTTGCTATGGGGGGCACCCGGGCCGAGCTGCAGCTCAATATGTCCATTTAGACAGGGAGCTGCCATTCGGCCCCCGCCCCCTCTCTATCCTGATTGGCAAACTGACTTTGATTGACAGCAGCGGGATCCCACGGCGCCACTGCTGTATCTCAGCCAATCAGGAGGTAGAGTTCAGGACGGCCTGAGGGACTCGTGGACACTGCTGGACAGAGAGTGGGCTCAGGTAAGTATTAGGGGCGGCTGCTACATACTTTTCATCTTAGTGCATAGAATGCATAAAGATACAACTCCTGTAAGCTTTGGCAATAAACCTGGAAGCTATTTGGCTTCTCTGCAGAAATGTGACAAATTTTGCACTCTCCAGCTTTAGTACATAAACCCCTTAGGCTGCATTCACATGTCAGCGTATGGATCGCGGGCAGAATCGCCGCGATTCCGCCCGCGATCCGGAAATCATTGCAAATCGCGGGACGCCTGTGCGTTGCCCATGATTTGCAATAGCACCCCAAACGCTGAGCGATGTTGCCGCAATTTCCGCCTGCCGAATCGCGGTAACATTGCGCAAAAAAAAATCGCGGGACGCATTACGCTCCAAAGAAGCTCTTGTACTTTTTTGGGCGTAATGTGTCCCGCGATTTTTTTTGCGCGATGTTACCGCGATTCGGCAGGCGGAAATCGCGGCAACATCGCTCAGCGTTTGGGGTGCTATTGCAAATCACGGGCAACGCACAGGCGTCCTGCGATTTGCAATGATTTCCGGATCGCGGGCAGAATCGCGGCGGTTCTGCCCGCGATCCATACACTGACATGTGAATGCAGCCTTAGTGCTCTGAATTGATTGAGACAAGTACACACTACAGAGGGATATACTTTGTTTACAGGCCTACACCTACAGGCACAATCCCGGTATCATTCTTTGCAGCCGGCGATCCCCTTTCAGGCAGAAGTGATCCGAATGGTTAATTCACTTTTGCAGGTGGCGGAAGGGGGTCCCACACCCCTCTCTCCGCTGCCTCTCCCGGGCCCTCCGGTCCCATCGCGGAGGCCAGAAACAATGAAGCCGGTGGCGATGGCTGCCTGGGACAGAGAGAGAGGAACTGGCGTCGTTCCCCTCTCTGCAGCAATCGGACCGATCTGTGTCTGATCGGCTGCATTGGGGGCCAGAGGAGAGATTTGGGGTCTAATAGACCAAATCTCTCCATAAAGAGGACCTGTCATGCTATCACAAGGGATGTTGTTCATACTTTGTGATAGCAATAAAGTTTGTACAAAAAAAATGTTTTATTTAAAAAAGAAAAAAAATTTTATAAAATAAATAAATAATAAAAAAATGAAATATTGTGTAGAGCACCCTCGTCTCACCGTGCTTACGCGGAAAAGCGAATGCATACGTTACTCCTGCACGCATATGTAAATGGTGATCGCACCACACATGTGAGGTACTGTCGCGAACGTCAGAGCGAGAACAATAATTCTAGCACCCGACTTCCTGTGCCACTCTAAACTGGTAACCTGTAAAGGCGTTAAAAGCTTCGCCTATGGAGAATTTTAAGCATCGTACTTTGCCGCCATTCCACGGGCAGACGCAATTTTAAAGCGTAACATGTTAGGTACTTATTCACTCGACGTAACATCTTTCACATTATACAAAAAAAATTTGGCTAACTTTACTGCTTTGTTTTTTTTTTTATTCATGAATGTGTTTTTTTCTCACAAAAAATTGCATTTAAAAAAATGCAGCGCAAATACCGTGTGACATAAAAAAATTGCAACACACACCATTTTATTCTCGAGGGTCTCTGCTAAAAAAAAAAAATATATATATATATATATATATACATATATTTTAAAGCGTGACATGCTAGGTATCTATTCACTTGACGTAACATCATCTTTCATATTATACAAAAAAATTGGGCTAACTTTACTGTTTTGTTTTTTTTTTTGTTTTAATGAATGTTTTTTTTTTCCCAAAAAATTGCGTTTTAAAAATTGCTGCACAAATGCTGTGTGACATAAAAAAATTGCAACACACACCATTTTATTCTCTAGGGTCTCTGCAAAAAAAAAAAAAAAAAAAAATATATATATATATATATATATATATTTTAAAGCGTGACATGCTAGGTATCTATTCACTTGACGTAACATCATCTTTCATATTATACAAAAAAATTGGGCTAACTTTACTGTTTTGTTTTTTTTTGTTTTAATGAATGTTCTTTTTTTTCCCCAAGAAAATTGCGTTTGAAAAATTGCTGCGCAAATACTGTGTGACATAAAAAATTGCAACACACACCATTTTATTCTCTAGGGTCTCTGCTAAAAAAAAAATATATATATATTTTTATATATATATATATATTTTTTTTTTTTTCGCTCCTACACATAAAAATCTACTTTTTTTTTGCTAGAAAATTGCTTAAAACCCCCAAACATTATTATATATATATATATATATATATATATATATATATACACACACACATACATATATAAAATAATGTTTGGGGATTCTAAGAAATTTTCTAGCAAAAAAAAAAGTTGATTTTTACATGTATGAGCGAAATGTCAGAATAGGTTTGGGAAGGAGGTGGTTAAGTAATAAAGCAATTTTCACCCCTCTCAGCTCCCTATGTATGTTGCTCTGTCAGACCACCCGGTATAATAAAAATGATGATCCTCATGTCCGAAGCCATCTGTGGATGGGAAGGAAACAACACATCAGTCAGACGTGGCGGGATGTATCGGAGAATATATATGGCCGCTTCCTGTCATCTGTACATGAACAGCCCATTCGCATGTCAGCGGGCCGAGAGGAAAAAAACAGGACATTTCTCAGCTGGCGGGTCTAATGCAGCAGATAATTACATAATGAGTTTTCTGGACATCTCGTCTAATTAAAGGCTGAGAGTGCACGGTAAAACCAGATTCAATTTCAAGGCCGGTACAGGGGCTGTTTAATGGGATTACGGCGGAGTCCTCGCGGTTCAGGTAGTGCCTTTATTAGGCTGTGTGCGTGCAATCACCTTCCTAACACGAAGGCCGGGGGATAATGGGCGATGTATTATCGTCTCTGTGTACAGAGGAGTGTCTCTTAAAGGCAACCTGTTAGGATAGGAATAGGAGGGCTGCCATTGCTCAGCTGTTATGGAAGACGAAGATGACAACCTTCAAAAAGTGTTGTGGTTGTTCAGTCGTTTCCGACTCTTCATGACTTCATGGACCATAGCGCGCCAGGTGTTTCTGTCCTACACAGTCTCCCGGAGCTTGCTTACCTTCATGTTCATTGTTTGGATGATGCTATCTATCATTTTTTCTGTCGTCCTCTTCTCCTTTTTCCTTCCATGTTTCCCAGCATCCGGGTCTTTTCCAATGAGTCCTCACTTCGCATTAGGTGGCCAAAGCATTTGAGTTTCAGCTTCAGAATCTCTCCTTCCAGTGAATATTCAGGGTTGATTTCCTTCACGATTGACTGGTTTGATCTTCTTGCCGTCCAAGGGACTTTTAAGAGTCTTCTCCAACACCATCGTTCAAAAGCATCAATTCTTCGGCATTCAGCCTTCCTTATGGTCCAACTTTAACAGCCATAGGTTACTACTGGGAATATCATAGCTTTGACTATATGGCACTCTGTCGGTAGAGTGATGTCTCTGCTTTTTATAATGTTGTCTAGGTTTGCCATTGCTTTCCTCCCAAGAAGCAAACGTCTCTTAATTCCACGTCTACAGTCGCCGTCTGCCATGATCTTGGAGCCTAGGAAGATAATATCTGATGATCCTCATGTCCGATAAAATCTGTAACTGTTTCCATTTCTTCTACTTCTATTTGCCAAGGAGTGATGGGGCCGGTTGCCATAATCTTAGTTTTTGTGAAGCCCAATTTCAGGCCAGCTTTTGCGCTCTTCTCTTTCACCTTCTTTAATCTCCCTAGCGGTATTCCCGAGTGTGGCTCAGGGTTAATTTTTAGTACCAAAAGGATGATTCTCGGGATTACCCGAGTATGATTCTCAGGGCTTTTTTTCTCAGAGAATAGGTGCAGGTACTCCCCCCTTCTGAGTCACCCCTTGTCTCCACCCACTACCCACCTCCGAGCGCTGTCCTTTGGTTCCACCCTCTACCACCCACCAGTACCCCCCCCCCCCCTTTTATAGAATACAAAACCAAGTATCATGTTGTGGTTCTAGGTAATTCGTATGGAATTTGTAATGATAACTAGAAAAGCAGTAAAATAGATCCCCTGGAATCAGCAACAATAGACCCCTCCCCCCAACAATAGATCCCCTCAGCAACAATAAATTTTCCCCTGCAACAATCGCCCCCCCAATAAATCCTCCCCTGCAACAATAGACCCTCCCCAACAACAATAGCCCCCCAGCAACAATAGTTCCCCCAAACAACAATAAATCCTCCACTGCAACAATAGCCCCACCCACAACAAAATGCCCTCCAGCAACAATAGATCCCCCAGCAGCCAGCATCAATAGGCCCTTCAGCTCACCCCACTGACCCCAGCACCCCTTTGCCATTGCATACATTCAGACTGGAGGTGCCGGACCTGCGTTCCCCCGCATTCCCACTGAAAAAAAGCCCTGATGATTCTGGGGTAATCTCGGGATTACCCCAGAATCATACTCACCTTCCCTGCGATCCCCCGCCATCCTCCCCCGCCATTTTGCAGCCATCCTCACACTCTCTCCCCACTCTGTGCTCTGCAGATGCCAGCACTTGACTTCCGGTTCCCTCCCTGCGAGCGTTGCGACGCAGGGGGGTGGAACCGGCGGCAATTTCAAAAATGTAAATACACCAAATGAGATGATAGAAAGCTGTGATCGGATTACACTGTATCATCCAATCTCACCACAGGATTTCACCTGGTGACTTTTCCAGTGCCCTGCCTGTGCTTTTCCAGTTCTTTGTGCCTGGAAAATAGAGAACGACCATGGCGTCCAAAAAGCGTTTTTTTTTTACACAAAAGCGTTTTTAGAGGAACTGGAAAACAGCGACAGCGAAACAGAGTTACTTGAAGAACTGAGCGATAGCAATTTGTGGGAAAATTCGTCATCAGGTACTGAAAGTGACGACAGCGACGATTCTGATGTCGCTTTCTGGCACATAGCTTGTGGAATTTGGGAAGTACATCAAATGATTCTTCAGAATTTCCAACAGAGCGATGTGCCAGAAAGAGACATCAGAATCATCGCTGTCGTCACTTTCCGTACCTGATGACAAATTTTCCCACCAATTGCTATCGCTCAGTTCTTCAAGTAACTCCGTTTCGCTGTTGCTGTTTTCCAGTTCGTCTAAAAGCGCTTTAGCGCAAAAAGAACGCTTTTTGGACGCCATGGTCGTTCTCTATTTTCCAGGCACAAAGAACTGGAAAAGCACAGGCAGGGCACTGGAAAAGTCACCAGGTGAAATCCTGTGGTGAAATGGGATGATACAGTGTAATCCGATCACAGCTCATCTTGGTGTATTTACATTTTTTAGATTGCCGCCGGTTCAACCCCCCTGCGCCGCAACGCTCGCAGGGAAGGAAACCGGAAGGCAAGTGCCGGCATCGGCCGAGCACAGAGCGGTAGGAAGGCGGGGGGGGGGTGGCGGGGGATTGCCAGGGGAAGGTGAGTTTTAAAATATAAAACAACAAATTTCCATGCAAAACAATGTACCGTTTTTAGCACAGAAATCCGGACATAATCAGACTGTCAGGGAGGTTAAAGCGGTTGTACACCCAAAAAAAAAAAAAAACCTGCAAGACAAAGGCATAATGAGCTAGTATGCATCGCATACTAGCTCATTATGTATTACTTACCTTAGAACGAAGCCCCGACACAGACCCCCGGACATCGCTGTGATTGGCCGGAGCCGTGATGACGTCACTCCCACGCATGCGCGCTGGAGTGATTTTCCGGCAAGCTCCCGGCAAGGAAGACTGGAGGTCCCCCCGGACCTTCAGAGCGCATGCGCCGCTCGCGTGAGCGGCTGCATGCACTGCAAATATCTCCTAAACCATGCCGGTTTAGGAGATATTAATTGTACCTACAGGTAAGCCTTATTATAGGTCTTATTATAGGCTTACCTGTAGGTAAAAGTGTCAAAAAGTGGGATACTACCGCTTTAAGAGACGCTTTAGTTCTTCTTCACTTTCTGCCATTAGTGTGGTATCGTCTGCATATCTCAGGTTGTTGATATTTCTCCCTGCGATCTTAATTCCGGCTTGTGATTCATCAATCCTGGAATTTCGCATGATGTACTCTGCATATAAGTTAAAGAAGTATGGTGACAATATACATCCTTGCCGTTCTCCTTTCTCAATTTTGAACCAGTCTGTTGTTCCATGTCCTGTTCTAACTGTTGCTTCTTGACTTGCATACAAGTTTTTCAGAAGACAGGTGAAGTGGTCTGGTATTCCCATTTCTTTCATTATTTGCGACATCCAGGGCTGGGTCTATTATGGGTTCCGCTGGGTCCATTGGACCCAGGCAGAACTTGAAGAGGGCAGCAAATTGACTCCCAAGATTTTTTTTCTAGCAGTTTTGTGTGTCATCAGTTTGTGGCACGTTACCGGCGGCATTTACCCCTCTCACACTGCCGCCCGTGGTGCAAACTGATGAGTATGAGGAGGCGGAGTGTCTCCTTTGAGGAACGTCATGTGACCGTGGCATGCGCAATTAAGTCAGACATCAGTGCACTCCAACTCACACAGGGCAGGCTGGATCTTCTAGGGCGGTGGGCACTGCAGACACAGGAGTGACAGGAGGACTGAGGACAGACAGCGGGTGTTTGGTGGACCGGTCCGGTGGTGAGTTATGGAAGAAGATAACAGTATATACTGTATAATATACAGTATAATATTTTCTAAATGTTATATTCAGTGCTTTAAGTGGCCCAAAAGAGGTGCCGGTACTCTATTATAGCCTATAAATTTTGTTGCCCCACCCCACATCAGGGTCCCAACAGAGCACCCCCCCCCCCCCCTGGCCTGGGCTGGGACTCCGAAGCAGGGGGACTCACTGGTGGTGACTGGTCTGGCTTTGGAGTGGGAAATATTCTTGGGGAAGGGGGGGCAATTGAGGGCACAGATGTCCAAAATGAGTGTACTGGTACGCTAAGGTGCATGGAGAGGTGGCGGTATGCTCAAGAGCCATATTTGGAAGTGGCGGTACTGAGTATCAGTGCATACCGGCCCACTTAAAGCACTGATTATATTTATATAAAACAATGGATGTTGGGGCCCTTTGTTGGGCGTGATTTTTTTTTTCATTCTTGGACCCAGGCAGCACAATGTCTTGGGCCAGCCCTGGCCACATCTTGTTGTGATCCACACAATAGAAGGCTTTACTGTAGTCAATAAAGCAGAAGTAGACATTCTTCTGGAACTCCCTTGCTTTCTCCATGATCCAGCGAATGTTGGCAATTTGATCTCTAGTTCCTCTGCCTCTTGGAAGTCCAGCTTGTACTTGTGGTGGCTCTCGGTTCCGTGCTGCTGAAGCTTAGCTTGTAGAATTTTCAGCATAACCTTGCTAGCGGTTGAGATGAATGCGGTCATACGGAAGTTTGAACATTCTTTGACATTGCCCTTTTCCAAATTTGTTTGCATATTGTGTGCTACAGTGCAGGATAAGACGGATATGCAGCAGAATAAGGGTTAAGGGCCAATTCACACTGACTTGCACTAAAATGCATGCACATTTCCATCCAATGACATACATTTTGTATTTAACGCAATGCAGCGCAGCATTATGGTGTGAACAGGACACATTGGAAATTACGGTTTTTCAGATATCCTTCCCTTGATCTGCGTTTTACAGCTGCGCTAAAATGCACTGATGTGATTTGGCCCTTAGGCTTCATTTAGTGGTTACCTTAGGCCAGTGATGGTGAACCTTGGCACCCCAGATGTTTTGGAACTACATTTCCTATGATGCTCAACTACACTGCAGAGTGCATAAGCATCATGGGAAATGTAGTTCCAAAACATCTGGGGGTGCCAAGGTTCACCATTACCGCCTTAGGCTTATTTTAGGCCTAAAGTGGCTGTAAACCTAAGACATGAAATATGAACAAAGCATATCCCTCTATAGTGTGTACTTTTCTCAATCCAGAGCACTAAGTGTAATTTCTGTCTGCTGCTTCCTTCCTCTGCTATCGGCACGAGTCACTTCTGGCAAGTTTTGCCTTTCGTTTAATTTTAAAGGGTTGACGTTAGGCTGAGTGTTAGGGTAGGAAAGGGGGGCAGATAGGTATTAGGGAGCAGACTAAGGGTTAGAAGGTAAAGGGGGGTAAGTGTTAAAGACTTATTGTAGTTTAAGGGCTAAGAGTCAGGCTTTTGTGTAAAAGGAGGATAGGTGTTAAAGGCGCATTTTGTTAGGCGCATTTTGTTAGGTTTTTTAAGTGTTAAGTATTAGAGTTGGCAAGATGGGTAAGGGGGCAGACTAATGGTAAGGCCCAGGTTAGGTGTGTTAAGGTTGGGCCTTGTGTAAGGGGGGGGGGGGTGTGACAAAGACTACCTTCGTTTTAGGTGTTAGGAAGGTAGAGGGGGCACCTACTTGCTAACTCATAGGTTAAGGGTCATGTGTTTATGAGGGTTAGGTGTGCAGGGCTTATTTTAAGGGTTGGGTTAAAGGGTTGACTTTTAAGGCCAGGGTTTATATGTAAGGGGGGGGTTGGTGTTAAAGGCTCATTTTAAAGGTTTTGTTAGGTGTAAGTGTTAGGAAGGCGGGGGCAACTAAGTATAAGACACAGGTTAAGTGTTAAGATTGGACTGTTGTGGCGGGGGTTAAGTGTTAAAGACTTTGTGTTAAGTATTAGGAAGGTAGAAGGGGCATCTAATTGCTTAGGCACAGATTAAAGGTTATGCATGGAATGTGGTAATGTGTTCAGCGCCAATTTAGGGGTTGGGTTAAATTTTAGGGTCAGAGCTTATGTGTAAATGGGGAGAGGTGTTAAAGGCTTACTTCATAGATTTTGTTAGGTGCTAGAGTTAGAAAGGTGGGGGCAGCTAAGTATAAGGCACAGGTTAAGGGTCATGTGTTAAAGGGGATTAGGTGTTCAGCGCCAATTTAAGGGTTGGGTTTAATTTTAAGGTCAGGGCTTATGTGTAAAGGGGGGGGGGGCGCTGTTAAAGGCTTACTTCAAAGGTTTTGGTAGGTGATAAGTGTTAGGGATAGGAAGCTAGGGGAGGGGGGGGGGCAGCGAAGTATAGGGCACAGGGAAAGGGTTAGTTGTTGAAGGGGATTAGGTGTTCAGCGCCAATTTAAGGGCTGGGTTAAATTTTAAGGTCAGGGCTTATGTGTAAAGGGGGGGGGGGGCGCTGTTAAAGGCTTACTTCAAAGATTTTGGTAGGTGATAAGTGTTAGGGTTAGGAAGCTAGGGGAGGGGGGGGGGCAAGCTAAGTATAGGGCACAGGGTAAGGGTTAGTTGTTCAAGGGGGTTAGGTGTTCAGCGCCAATTTAAGGTCTGGGTTAAATTTTAGGGTCAGGGCTTATGTGTGAAGGGGGGGGGGGGGAGCTGTTAAAGGCTTACTTCAAAGGTTTTGGTAGGTGATAGGTGTTAGGGTTAGGAAGCTAGGGGAAGGGGGGCAGCTAAGTATAGGGCACAGGGTAAGGGTTAGTTGTTGAAGGGGATTAGGTGTTCAGCGCCAATTTAAGGGCTGGGTTAAATTTTAAGGTCAGGGCTTATGTGTATAGGGGTTAGCTGTTAAAGGCTTACTTCAAAGGTTTTGGTAGGTGATAGGGGGGGGGGCAGCTAAGTATAGGCTAAGTATAGGGCACAGGGTAAGGGTTAGTTGTTGAAGGGGGTTAGGTGTTCAATGCCAATTTAGGGGTTGGGTTAAATTTTAGGGTCAGGGCTTATGTGTGAAGGGGGGAGGGGGGGGGGTGTTAAAGGCTTACTTCAAAGGATTTGTTAAGTGTTCGAGGCAGGAAGTAGGGGGGGGCAGCTAAGTTTAAGGCACAGGTTAAGGGTTATGTGTTGAATGGGGTTAGGTGTTCAGTGCCAGTTTAAGGGTTGGGTTAAATGTTGGGGTCAGGGCAGGGTGTTAAGTGTTAGTATGAAGTATAAGGCACAGATTAGGGGTTATGTGTTGAAGGGAGGTGAGGCTATCAGGGCTTACTTCAAGGGTTGGGGAAAGTTTCACTTGTTCTTAGCCCTCCCTCACCAAAAATTTACCAGCACAGAAAAAAATGTATAGACTGTTAGGTTCTGAAGGTTTAACGTATCTCCTGCTGCAAGCAGTAATATTACTGTTTCTTACCTCAACAAAAGAGTCACACCGGGAACTATTGGAGGAACACTTGTGTTGGCTCACACACCAGTTGCAGGGCCAGGCTGATGTCACACAGCTGGTACACCTACAAAAGAAAGAAGATGTGAATGCTGGGAGGCCGCCATCATATCATTGCATCAAGAGTTCAAAAAAAAAAAAAAAAAAAGCAGCCTTGTTGGTCATAAGATCATCTAAAAACAACCCTATACAAGCAAGTGTTTGCCATAATTGGTCCATTTCTAATGTCTTACAGGGTGATAACAAAAGCCCCAGTAACGCGGTATGGCACAGAGTGAATTTCCAACTCTACTGGAAGGATCAACATATGCACACCTCCATCACTTTGGGCAAGGACTGTGGTGGTCCAGAAGCTTGGTTGACTCTTTTAAGGATGGGCAGATATGCAAGAGCCCATTGAGGTGGTTACCCATCTATAGGTACTTTCAAAAAGAATCAAAAAGAATCATAGTTTTGTTTTATACAGATTGCATAAGCTGGGCAATGTCAAGGTGTCACTGAAGATTTGAATTTTTAACTCCATCTCAGTGTCTATACCCCAACAGTCCAAACTGCGCCCACTTTTTTTGCTTTGGTGTCGCAGTGCATAATGCAAAGCACAATGGAGGGTCCACTCAAATCGGAATGACCTCCAAGTACACCTACCCTTAATTTGAAATTTACTATTGTTCTGCCCATATAATAATGAAGCCAATCAAAACATTCATGACATTTTTAAACCCCTATTAGGTGATACATATGTGAATGCAGAATGTATGTTGGTTGAATGAATTTTGGTGTAGCGTTGACCCCCAGGATAGGTAGAAACCAACAATGGGGCACTATTCCTTCCACTGAAACCAACGGTGGGTTACTATTACTCCCAATGACACCAATGATGGGGCACTATTCCTCCAACTGATGTCAATGATGGGGCACTATACATACTACTGAGATCAATGATGGGGCACTATACATCCTACTGAGATCAATGATGGGGCACTATTCCTCCAACTGACATCAACGATGGGGCAATATTTCTCCTACGGACACCAATGATGGGGCACTATTACTCTTACTGACACCAACGATGGGGCAATAATCCTCTAACTGATACCAATGATGGGGCACTATTCCTCCCGCTGACACCAATGATGGGGTAATATACATCCTACTGAGATCAATGATGGGGCACTATTCCTCCAACTGACACCAACGATGGGGCAATATTTCTCCTACTGACACCAATGATGGGGCACTATTCCTCCCAAAGACACTAATGATGGGGCACCATTCCTTCCACTGACACCAATGGTGGAGCAACAAAAGAAGAAAAAAAGGGGCGCACCAACCTAGTGCATTACCACCAAAAAATGTATTAAAAATATTAATAAGTATACATTATACTCACAAAGCAGGTGTGTATGAACACACATCAACATAATACACATAAAGTCTCCAAGGTAGCCAAGGAACCGCACTGTGTTGAATGGTATGCAGTGTGCTGCATGAGGCTGCTGTGTCTAGGCTGACGCGTTTCAGGGACGAACCCCCTTCCTCAGAGCCAAAAAGAGTTGCTGCCAAAGCTCTGAAGGTATTTTTTGGTTGGCAGACTGTAAACCATTGCTAAAAATCTACAGCCAATCGGTATACAACTCCTTGGACTTGCTGCTGCAGATATTCCCACACTTACTATACCGATTGGCTGTAGATTTTTAGCAATGGTTTACAGTCTGTCAACCAAAATATATATTTTTTTAAATAAAGTTTTTGCCCTTCTTAACCTGAGTAGAGCCTTCTTTGCAACCAATTCCAGGGGTGACCTTTGTGGCACCCCTGCTGCTATTTTTTGTATCTGGTTCATTGGGTTGTCTAGGCTCCCCGGTTGGAATTTGACCGTATGGTAAGTAGAAGCTATGGGAGTACCGCCTTCTAGATTACAAGATCGGACGGTATCTAGTATCCGCAGATTTAGTTTCATGTTTGGTAGCGTTAGAAGCAGTCTGTGATTATCTTACGATGTTTTAGGGTGGATGTTTATGGTCCTCTCACAGTCATATATAACGAAATAGCTTTTGGCAATATGGATCCCTCCAACGGTGACACCAAGGGTGATGTTCACGTGATCTGCCAATGATACAAAATAAGACAAATTTCATTAGTATGTCACTGGGAAGCTCTGTCGAGGTTCACACTGGAAGCAAAATGCCAACTTAATAATGTAACTAGCCGAAGGGATTAATAAAAAGAAATGGTAACACTGTGCAATTTAATGATACAAAGATGAACAATGTTGCAAAACGCTTTTGTTTTGGCATGAACACATGTCAACACTAGCAGTCCTCATATTTGATGCTCGGAAAAAAAAAAAAAAAAAAAGTGTTATTTGCTTGCACATGGTTCCCAATATCCTCTTCTTCTAAATCTTCCAAAATGTATTTTCTAGCACTGCCCTCTTTCTCAAAACCTTATTCATATATTCAGTGGAAAAGAAGAAGGAGGTCGCACAGCACAGAACTGACCAATAGGGGGCTGCGCATATTTTTTCAGATTAATTTGACTGCAATGGCTTCATTATGACTCGGGTTATTCCTTTCATGACCAAAGGCCATAGAATCTTAAACGCCCAGACCATATAAAGCAACATCAATATGTGTCGGGAAGGATTGTGACCGGTGGGGGGTAGAAAATGTCCCGGGTCCGGCATCAGTGAGAATAAACATGGCCTCAGGCTTGTTGGTCAATAAGAGGAGGAATAGTGCCCCATCATTGGTATTCGTGGGAGGAATAGTGCCCCATCATTAATGTCAGTGTCAGGAATCAGGCCCCATCATTGGTGTCAGTGGGAGGAATAGTGTCCCATCATTGGTGTTAGTGGAAGGAAGAGCGCCCTATTACTGGTGTCAGTGGGAGAAATAGTGCCCCATGGTTGGTGTCAGTGGAAGGAATAGTTCCCCATCATTGGTTTCAGTGGGAGAAATAGTATCCTATCATTGGTGTCAGTGGGAGGAATAGTGCCCCCTCATTGGTTTCAGTGGGAGAAATAGTGCCCCATCATTGGTTTGAGTGAGAGAACTAGTGCCCTATCATTGCTGCCAGTGGGAGGAATAATACCCCATCATTGGTGTCAGTGGGAGTAATAGTGCCCCATCATTGGTGTCAGTGGGAGGAATAGTGCCCCATCATTGGTGTCAGTTGAAGGAATAGTACCCCATCATTGCTTTCTGTGGGATTAATAGTGTCCCATCATTGGTGCCAGTGGGAGGAAAAGTGCCCCATCATTGGTGTCAGTGGGAGGAATAGTGCCCCATCATTGGTGTCAGTTGAACTAATAGTACCCCATCATTGCTTTCAGTGGGATTAATAGTGCCCCATCATTGGTGTCAGTGGGAGGAATAGCGCCCCACCCATCATTGGTGTCAGTGGGAAGAATAGCACCCCATCATTGGTGTCAGTGGGAGGAATAGTGCCCCATCATTGGTGTCAGTGGTAGGAATAGTGCCCCATCATTGATGTCAGTGGGAGGAATAGTGCCCCATCGTTGATGTCAGTGGGAGGAATAATGCCCCATCATTGGTGTCAGTGGAAGGAATAGTGCCCCATCATTGGTGTCAGTGGGAGGAATAGTGCCCCATCATTGATGTCAGTGGGAGGAATAGTGCCCCATCATTGATGTCAGTGGGAGGAATAGTGCCCCATCATTGGTGTCAGTGGAAGGAATAGTGCCCCATCATTGGTGTCAGTGGGAGGAATAGTGCCCCATCATTGGTGTCAGTGGAAGGAACAGTGCCCCATCATTGGTGTCAGTGGGAAGAATAGTGCCCCATCATTGATGTCAGTGGGAGGAATAGTGCCCCATCATTGGTGTCAGTGGGAGGAATAGTGCCCCATCATTGGTGTCAGTGGGAGGAATAGTGCCCCATCATTGGTGTCAGTGGGAGGAATAGTGTCCCATTATTGTTGTCAGTGGGAGGAATAGTGTCCCATTATTGTTGTCAGTGGGAGGAATAGTGCCCCATCATTGTTATTAGTTTATGGAATAGTGTCCCATCATTGGGAGGAATAAAGGCTAGCAAAGAACCACAGTTTTGAGACCACTGTTCTATAACTACTTTGTCAGATTGAAAATGGGGATGGAGAGCTAGGAATGCGCACGGGTGCAAATTCCTAGTTCTCTGCTGGAACTTTCATGAACCTCCTCATGGCAAAAGGCATATGAGCTGAAATAGAAGCTATTCAAGATCTCTCTTTCTGGAATTGCCAGTTGCCTGGCTGTCATAATCTAGTACTTCCACAGTGACTGACCAGGAACAGGGAGTCCTGATTCTGTTATGACATCACTGACTGCATGCATATTCCAGGCACTGAAGATTGGAAATCTGGTAGTAAAATAACCTTTTCAGAAAGTCAGTAATGGCAGCCTTACAATTTCTCCAGGACACTGAGTAGATTACTGAAATCACTGTCAGGTCATTGATTGATTTTACTGGCTGTTTCATTGTGGTTGTGATTATTCCCCAAGCCAACAATTAGAGGTCACACACAGAAATCCATTAGGAAACACCGTGGAGAATTACCATGGTAATAAGCCAAATTATCATTGCAATTTCACGGCAATTTGGATGTTAACCGTGACAACCCTCCGACCTTTTCCTCCTGAAGGGATTCCTTACATGACTACCGTTCAAATATCTGCAGCCAATTACAAATTGAGAAGCCAATAAAAGGTACGATAATTATTATGTTACTAATGTTTACTGTTACTAAAGACGGCACTACAGCTGCCAAGCCTTTGACTGAGTCTTGTACCTTGGTTGGCGGGGAATTCTGGGAATTTTTCGCGTGGAAGGAAGGAGCAGTGAGCCCACTGTTGGTCAGCGTCGTTCACAATTGTGGCCGGCAAGTGAATGCCATTCCCATAATCACAGGAAGAGTTCATAAACTGGAGACTGGGGAGGTTTCCAGTGATTTGGAGAAGGATTGTCTAGAGATGAGAAGAAAGGAAAATTATTATAGGAGAAAAATTCCAATAGGAAGATCTATACATCTCAAAAACATTTCACTACAAAGATTTAGAGGTCCCAAAAACATTCCACTAGAAAGATCTATAGGTCTCAAAACATTGCACTAGAAAGATCTATAGGTCCCAAAAACATTCCACTAGAAAGATCTATAGGTCTCGAAAACATTCCACTAGAAAGATCTATAGGTCTCAAAAACATTCCACTAGAAAGATCTATAAATCCAAAAAACTTTCAAATAGTAAAAGCTATAGATTCCAAAACATTCTGTTAGGATGAACCATAGATCCCAACAACATTTCACTAGAAAGACCTATAAATCTAAAAAAAAACTTTCTAATAGGAAAAGCTATGGATTCCAAAACATTCTGTGAGGATGATCCATACATCCAAAAACATTTCACTAGAAAGATCCCTAAAGCCCATACACATTCCCCTAGAAAGATCTATAGATCCCAAAACATTCCAATAGGAAAAGCTATAGATTTCAAAACATACTGTTAGGATGATTCATAGATCCCAAAAACATTTCATGAGAAAGATCTTTAAAGCCCAAAAACATTCCACTAGAAAGATCTATAAAGCCCAAAAACATTCCACTAGAAAGATCTATAGATCTCAAAACATTCCAATAAGAAAAGCTATAGATTCCAAAGCATTCTGTTAGGATCATCCATAGATCCGAAAACATTTCACTAGAAAGATCCCTAAAGCCCAAAAACATTCCACTAGAACGATCTATAGGTCCCAAAAACATTCCACTAGAAAGATCTATAAATCCAAAAAACTTTCAAATAGTAAAAGCTACAGATTCCAAAACATTCTGTTAGGATGAACCATAGATCCCAACAACATTTCACTAGAAAGACCTATAAATCTAAAAAAAAACTTTCTAATAGGAAAAGCTATGGATTCCAAAACATTCTGTGAGGATGATCCATACATCCAAAAACATTTCACTAGAAAGATCCCTAAAGCCCATAAACATTCCCCTAGAAAGATCTATAGATCCCAAAACATTCCAATAGGAAAAGCTATAGATTTCAAAACATACTGTTAGGATGATTCATAGATCCCAAAAACATTTCATGAGAAAGATCTTTAAAGCCCAAAAACATTCCACTAGAAAGATCTATAAAGCCCAAAAACATTCCACTAGAAAGATCTATAAAGCCCAAAAACATTCCACTAGAAAGATCTATAGATCTCAAAACATTCCAATAAGAAAAGCTATAGATTCCAAAGCATTCTGTTAGGATCATCCATAGATCCGAAAACATTTCACTAGAAAGATCCCTAAAGCCCAAAAACATTCCACTAGAAAGATCTATAGGTCTCAAAAACATTCCACTAGAAAGATCTATAAATCCAAAAAAAAACATTACAATAGGAAAAGCTATAAATTCCAAAACATTCTGTTAGGAATATCTATACATCCCAAAAACATTTCACTTGAAAGATCTTTAAAGCCCAAAAAAATTCCATTAGAAAGATCTATAGATTCCAAAACATTCCAATAGGAAAAGCTATAGATTCCAAAACATTCTGTTAGGAAGATCTATACATCCCAAAAAAAAAAAAAAAAAATCACTACAAAGATTTATAGGTCTCAAAAACATTCCACTAGAAAGATCTATAAATCCAAAAAAACATTCCATTAGGAAAATATATAGATTCGAAAACATTCTGTTAGGAAGATCTATTCATCCCAAAATCATTTCACTTGAAAGATCTATAAAGTCCAATAACATTCCACTAGAATGATCTATAGATCCAAAACATTCCAATAGGAAAAGCTATAGATTCCAAAAACATTTCACTTGAAAGATCTAAAAAGTCCAAAAACATTCCACTAGAAAGGTCTATAGATCTTGAAAACCATACACTAGAAAGATGTATAGATCCCAAAAACATTCCACTAGAAAGATCTATAGATCCTGAAAACATTCCACTGGAAAGATTTCCAAAACATTCCAATAGGAACAGCTATGGATTCCAAAACATTCCATTTGGTGATCCATAGTTTCTAAAAACATCCCACTAGAAAGATCTTTAGATGTCAAAAACATTCCAATAGGAAGATATATAAATACCAAAAGCATTTAATTTGGATGATCAATAGATCAAAAAAAATTCCAAAAAGAAGATCATCAGATTCCAAAAACATTCCAACAGGAAGATCTACATTTTCCAAAAATATTACACTTGAAAGATCTATAGATGTCAAAAACATTCCAATTGGAAGATCTATAAATTCCAAAAGCATTTCACTGGTATGATCTATAGATCAAATAAACATTCCCACAAGGAGATCTATAGATTCTAAAAATATTTCAATAGGAAGATCTTTAGATCCCAAAAATATTATATCAGAAAGATCTATATACGTATACACCAAAAAAAAAACAAAAACATTCCAATAGGAAGATCTATATGTCCCTAAAACATTCCAACAGGAAGATCTACAGATCCCCAAAAAACATTCTACTAAAAAGATCTATAGATGTCAAATGCACTCTAATAGGAAGATCCATAGATTCCAAAAGCATTTCACTGGGACGATCTATAGATCCAAAATACATTACAACAAGGAGATCAATTGATTAAAAAACCATTCCAATAGGAAGATCGATTGATTCTAACAAAAAAAAAATCCACTTAGAACATGTATATATCCCAAAAACATTTCAACAGGAAAATCTATAGATCCCAAAAACTAGCTATAGATGGATCAATGCTGATTAACCAAAAAAAGATCCCACCGCTATTTTTTTTAATTTTTCTTATTCTTTGCACTTTACTGATCTGCACACCGCTGACAGAGGAGTCCCCCACACCCCACACAGCTCTCACCTGAGTCTCAGGGGTGAAGTCGATTTTATCCGGGATAATTCTGACCGCCGGACACTGCTGCACCCCTCCTCTTGGGCTGGTCCAGAATGTGCGCTCTTCAGAATTAGAGCATTCTTTTTGCATGGAGCACCTGAAATATCCCAACATTGGGGGGTGACAGGTAAGAAATCAAACAAATATGTTGAACAATACCAAAGTCCTGAACCCCTATAAGGAACAGATGAAAAATACAGATACATTGTTTTTTTTTTTATATAATTTTTTTATTAAATCCTAAGTGCAGCTAAAATTTAAAAACAGAAAAATCAGCACAAGGGACATAATGTAGAGTCAGGAGGATGTGTCCATTGTGTTTAATCCTCTGCTGTAGGTAGAAATTGAAATTCTGACAACATTTTTGTTATTCAGGGATTTGGATTTATCCGAATTCCCGAATCACAACAGTAACGAATTTCAACAAATCCGAAATAAGTTATAATGAAACAAATTATCTGAATTTAAAAATAAATTAAAATCCAAAATCAAAAATGAACTGAATTCAAATTGGAAACATATTGCAATAAATACAGTAAGGTATAAAAGTGAATTTAGATGATGATTCCTACTTATACATAGAATAGAATAGAATAGAATAGAGTGCTGGAGACAGAAAAACTTTCATTTAATTTAAATATAGTCTTGAATAGCCACAAAGGATATAAATCCACTTTGTGTGCATCAAATGCCTTTGCAAATCCAGATATCGTCTTGTAAATGTAGCAGAGACATCATAAGCCTGTGAAGAGAGCAGAGCTGTGGAAGGGACCCAGAAGGCTCATTCCATTACAGGCTGGAGCGGCCCAGCAGACTCGACCAATTACAGGCTGGAGGGGCCCAGCAGGATTGACCCATTACAGGCTGGAGGGGCCCAGCAGGATTGACCCATTACAGGCTGGAGGGGGGGCCCAGCAGACTGAACCCATTACAGGCTGGAGGGGTTCAGCAGGTTCAACCCAGTACAGGCTGGAGGGATCAGGCTCAACCCAGTACAGACTGGAGGGGCCCAGCAGGCTCGACCCATTACAGGCTGGAGGAGCCCAGCAGGCTTGACCCATTACAGGCTGAAGGGGCTCAGCAGGCTCGACCCAGTACAGGCTGGAGGGGCATAGCAGGTTCGTCCCAGTACAGGCTGGAGGGGCCCAGCAGGCTCGACCCAATACAGGCTGGAGGGGCTCAGCAGGCTCAAACTATTACAGGCTGGAGGGGTCTAACAGACTCAACCCAATACAAGCTGGAAGGGCCCAGCAGGATTGACCCATTACAGGCTGGAGTGGCGCAGCAGGCTCGACCCATTACAGGCTGGAGGAGCCCAGCAGGCACGACCCATTACAGGCTGAAGGGACTCAGCAGGCTCGAACTATTACAGGCTGGAGGGGCTCAGCAGGATTGACCCATTACAGGCTGGAGTGGCCCAGCAGGCTCCACCCATTACAGGCTGGAGGAGCCCAGCAGGCTTGACCCATTACAGGCTGAAGGGACTCAGCAGGCTTGACCCAATACAGGCTGGAGGGGCCCAGCAGACTCGACCCAATACAAGCTGGAAGGGCCCAGCAGGATTGACCCATTACAGGCTGGAGTGGACCAGCAGGCTCCACCCATTACATGGCTGGAGGAGCCCAGCAGGCTTGACCCATTACAGACTGGAGGGGCCCAGCAGGCTCGACCCAATACAGGCTGGAGGGGCCCAGCAGGCTCCACCCAATACAGGCTGGAGGGGCCCAGCAGGCTCAACCTATTACAGTCTGGAGCGGCCCAGCAAGCTCAACCCATTACAGACTGGAGGGGCCCAGCAGGCTTAATCCAATACAGGCTGGAGGGGCCCAGCAGACCTGACCCATTACAGGCTGGAGGGGCCCAGCAGACCTGACCCATTACAGGCTGCCTGCAGAAAACTACAATAGTAGTATTCTGCATCCAACCTGTAGTGGGTGGGGTCTTCTAGGCCCCTCCCACAGCTCTGCTCCCTCTCCTTGTGCAGGGTGACTGGTCGTGTCTCCGCGCCCTCCTGTCGTTTTCTGCAGGCAACCAGTAGTCGGTGGGGTCTCCTGGGCCCCTCCCACAGCCCTGCTCTCTGCACATGCTATGTACAGCATAGTGATGATGTCACTGTTACTTTTTGAAGGTAAAATCTGGGTGCAGAGGAATTTGCTGCACACAAAGTATATTTATATCCTTTGTGACTATTGAGGAATATATTTCAAAGTAAGTTTTTGTACTCAAAGTTCAGTTTTATTCCACACCATTTTTTTTTTTTGTTTTTCAGATGCAAAAGTGAATAGTTAACAAGACAATGCGAAGCCCCGGACTTCTCTCCTGTGTGAATGTCAGCGATCTGATGTGAGATTAACGAGGCTGATTTGTCCTGATCTGGAATAGAGATAAGCAATTATCTGTGTATCAGTACCGCCGCGGCTTCCGCTGACCTTCACGACTCAGTGACAACATCCGAAACTCACGCCGCGGCTCGCCGCATACATTAATCCGCCTCCTAATTAATCAGACGGAAGAACTGCAACGAGCTTGTCACTCCCGCCGCGATTGATATTCAGGCCGTTAATGAGTACATTCGATGGATACAAAGTTATATTGTCATCGTCGGCTGAAAAATGTGATTAGTATGTTTGCCGCTAACAGGCGACCGCGATTTATGGCAGGTGACAGAGCAAGTGGAACTTGGCGGTAATCGGCGAGGAATGATAACAGCGCAGGAATAATGGGAAGATATGGAGAATGGGATATTGGTAATAATATAGCACTTACAGCGGAGGAAATCTGTCACCAAGAAAAGAGCGATTCAACCCACGGGTCAGAAATGAGATAAGGTGGCGCTATGTTGGTCGGCGTTCACAAAAAGTTACTATGTAGCGCTACACTTCCTATGGTTGTCGCCATGTGAACTACTTCCCATCAGTATTATTATTATTATTATACAGGATTTATATAGCGCCAACAGTTTGCGCAGCACTTTACAATGTGAGGGAAGACCAAACAGTTACAATACAATTCAATACAGGAGGAATCAGAGGGCCCTGCTCATTAGAGCTTACAATCTAGAAGACCAAGGTTAGGAGTTACCACCTACTGTCTGGGGCAATTTTCCCCAAACAATATATATAATTTCCTGAAAGCAGAGGCCCTGGAGAATAAAATGGTGAAGGTTTCAATTTTTTTTTTTTTTATGTCCCACGATATTAGAGCAGTATTTTTATCAAATGCAATTTTTTTAGGAAAAAAAATACACTAAGATAAATTTCATATAAAACCCAATTTTTGGTAAAAAATAGATAGAGATGGAGTTACATCAAGTAAACAGATAGCAAACATGTTAAGATTCAAAATTGTGTGTGCCTGTGAAATAGTGACAAACTGTGTTACCTAAAATATTTCATAGGCAATGCTTTCAAAGTTTTTACAGGTTATCAGTCAATCAGGAATGATGCCCCTGGAATTATTGCTCTTACTCCGACATTCATACCTCACTGGTGTGGTGCAACTGATGTTTACATACGCATGCATCTGCATTTGTGCCTTTGTGCAGGGGGATGGGGGTTCTTTAAATTATTTTTAAATATATTTTTATTAAATATATTTTTAAAGACTTTATTTTTTTTCATCTTGATTATTTTAATTTGATATATATATATATATTTTTTTTTTATATTTATATAAAAATATATATTTATGTATTTTTTTAATAATATTTATTTAATTTACTAAATAATATATTTTAAGACTTTTATAATGTTTTTCTTTTTATATTATTTTAATTTGTTTTATTAAAATATATATATATATATATATATATATATATATATATATATATATATATATATACAGTATATATATATATATATATATATATATATATATATATATATATTGTACACTTTTTACATTTTGGTCTTCATGTAACTTTATTGCAAGCGTCACGCCCCAGACGACGTCACATCTGACGAAACCGGTCGGGCGGTACCGGACACCACGCTTGTCACGCCCCTCTCAACGCCGGCTCACTACATTCCCGTGGGACGCCGCGGTTTTAAACAGTCTGCTTGTATTTGTCTGCATACATGTAAGTGGAACCTTTAATAAACTTTTCGATTGTTCAATGCTGGATTACGCTATGGTCTCCCTTTATCTTCCTTCCTATGTGGTTGGCACCTAATACCGGAGCTGTATATGAGCTTTATTGCTTCGTTGGGTTACACCTTTGGATGCCGAGGGTTATAAGCGCATTTGATCCATGTCCATATCCCTATGATTGTGGAGGCAAGAGTATATGCTGAGTTCTTTACCAAGCCTTTGTGGCCTGTCCATTAAGTTGGGGGCCCATTTATTCTGGTAAGCAGCCATCTCTCATTACCTATCACGGGTGTTTTCCTTCTGCCTCACCATCTATTGGGACTCAACCTTTTTTGGATTACAACTTTCCATCTACTATCCATTTTTGGGACTTATGACCCCTATGGACTTTGCTTGTTTTGTTTGTATCACTGCACTTGTTGTTATGACCAATGTGATATATTCATTATTTTAGTTGTTATTAGTGCTACACTATTTTGATACACATTAAAATAAGGTATGTCATCAAAAAAAAAAGGAAAATGTTTGGAACATGGAAGGCATAATATAAGCAGATTTAATGTCAGCTTTAAGCTGGAGGGCCACTTACCTGGCTTCCATTGTGCACCAACCACAATAGGCATCTGCTTCTTGCAGACACTCTGCGCACGTCTGGAACTTGTTGCAATCCGCCACTTTTACCTGCGCCATCTGGAAATAAAATGGGAACGATGTCTGTGACTATAAGAGCCAATATAGCAATACATCTCACATACAGCGTAGATTGTTAGCCTTGTGCAACAGCTGGCCAAGTCAGAAAACTGGTCCCCATCCAGCAGGGGTAGTCACACCTCGAGGGATACTTCATTAGAGAATTGGTGGGCCAGACCATCCAGGTGTGTGCACTCGGCAATCACTGACCATCCAGGTGTGTGCACTCGGCAATCACTGAGCAGCCATACCGGCCTCTGCCAAAACAAACATCACCGCTACGCTTTGCATGTGTTTTGCCTATTTTTTGGCAGCACTTTCCCAGAAACCACCATAATCCATTATTACTGCAATTAACCAATTCAGCTCTCCTCCCTGTACAATCCCCTATGGACCACGGACATTTGTACCTTTCTGCTATGATTTAGGTTTATATGTTATGATTGTATCCAAACTAATTATTGAAATCTACTTCCTAGGGTGTGGAATATTGACTGAACGGGTTGTCAGTTATAGATAAAAGATTCTTATCTAACTAAATCGACTGGAAAGGAAAGATCATTTATCAAAGTCATCATTTCTTCCATCTGAACAATGTTTATATTCAATGTTACTTTGTATCTCCCCTATCCCTTGCCTGATCAATGTTTATATACAATGTTACTTTGTATCTCCCTATCCCCTGTCTGATCAATGTTTATATATAATGTTACTTTGTATCTCCCTATCCCCTGTCTGAACAATGTTTATATTCAATGTTACTTTGTATCTCCCCTATCCCCTGTCTGATCAATGTTTATAAATAATGTTACTTTGTATCTCCCTATCCCTTGCCTGATCAATGTTTATATACAATGTTACTTTGTATCTCCCTATCCCTTGCCTGATCAATGTTTATAAACAATGTTACTTTGTATCTCTCTATCCCTTGCCTGATCAATGTTTATATACAATGTTACTTTGTATTTCTCTATCCCTTGCCTGATCAATGTTTATATACAATGTTACTTTGTATCTCCCTATCCCCTGTCTGATCAATGTTTATATACAATGTTACTTTGTATCTCTCTATCCCTTGCCTGATCAATGTTTATATACAATGTTACTTTGTATCTCACTATCCCTTGCCTGATCAATGTTTATAAACAATGTTACTTTGTATCTCCCTATCCCCTGTCTGATCAATGTTTATATACAATGTTACTTTGTATCACCCTATCCCTTGCCTGATCAATGTTTATAAACAATGTTACTTTGTATCTCCCTATCCCCTGTCTGATCAATGTTTATATACAATGTTACGTTGTATCCCTCTATCTGCTGTCTGAACAATGTTTACATACAATGTTACTTTGTATCTGCCTTTCCCCTGCCTGATCTGCCTCTATCTGCCGTCTGAACAATGTTTATATACAATGTTACTTTATATTTCTCTATCTCCTGTCTGATCAATGTTTATAAACAATAAAATTTTGTATCTCTCAATCTCCCGTCTGAACAATGTGTATAACCAATTTTACTTTGTATCTCTCTATCACCTGTCTGATCAATGCTTATAAACGATGTTACTTTATAAACATTATTTAGACTTGAGACAGAAAGACACAAACAGTGTTTTTTTGTATTTCTCAGCGCCGGTTCACATACACGCGACGCTACTTCCCGGGGAGACCTCCGAGATCGCGGTGTGAGCAGCGCGCCGTGACCTCGGACTTCATAACATTGAAGTCTATGGCGGTCGCCTCCTGGTCGCCCTAAAGAAGCTCCGGACCCTTTTTCTAGGTCGGAGCGACTTGTGTCGCTCCTATTAGAACGGGTCGGCAGCTTCCCTATGGTCACCTCACAGGTCGCCCTAGTGTGAACCGGGACTCAATCTCCCTTCTGAACAATGTTTATAAACTATCTTACTTTATATCTCTATCTCCCATCTGATCAATGTTTATAAACAATCTTACTTTGTATCTCTATCTCCCATCTGATCAATGTTTATAAACAATCTTACTTTGTATCTCTCTATCTCCTGCCTGATCAATGTTTATAAACAATGTTAGTTTGTATCTCTCTATATCCTGTCTGATCAATGTTTATAAACAATGTTACTTTGTATCTCTTTATCTCCTGCCTGATTAATGGTTATAAACTATGTTGCTTTATATCTCTCTATCTCCAGTCTGAATAATGTTTAGAAAACAATGTTATTTTGTATCTCTCTATATCCTGTCTAATCAATGTTTATAAACAATGTTGCTTTGTATCTCTCTATCTCCAGTCTGAAGAGTAACACTGTGTCAGGTAGTCTGTTTTTATGACAGCAGCTATTACAATTGCTGTATTTCTAGAACATTTCCTGGCTGTTATTTGGAGATTTAGGAATTATCAGTAGACAGTTATAAATTCAGTAATGATGAGTCACTGTGGAGGGAAATATGCCATGACTGTCAATCACATACCTGATGTGTGGTCATGACGTAGAGGTAGGTGGGATTCACAGGATCGAAGCGCATGATGTGGTGGACCGGCTCCCCTCGCGCTATCAGAAGGGACTGGCGACTCACAATTTTCATGTCAGCATCCAGAGTGATCTGTGAGGACAAGAAAGATAGACTGAGAAGACATTTCTGTGTCTATGAGCTCTCAATTATCCCAGATTGGTGTCACCTATAGAAGGCAGTCTCCTCCACCAGGAGGAAGGAGACAACACATTTCTGAGCCTGCAGTTTTTCAGACTCTGAGCCACCGCCCTGGCCCCTGATTGCTTTATTGGTAAATATCAAATATGAACGACACTCCCTGAGCTGCCACTCCTAAATAATGAATTCCCATCCATCAACTTACAAAGATTTCTGTAATCCTCTGCAAAGTGATTTCAGGTTTCATCTGGTCAGCTGCAATTCAATATAAATTCAAAGTCCATTAAATGTGCAGGTTCTGCTTCCTTCTTTGCAGTGCTACATACTGGATGCACTTTACTGCCCTTTCTTACAATGCCAGTCTATGAGTTGGCCAACTTATTAAAAACCATGCTCTCCCTGTGAAGTTTATACCGCAACTGTCGTTAAGCAGAGATGCTGCCTGTAGCAATGTGCAGGCAGCCTAAGTTCCTGTATGGGGACACTGTATGGGGACACGGGTGAGTGGGCCAAACGTATGGGGCCAGTCACCTGCCCCTGTATGCTATCACATTAGGATAAGTGGCTGTGTCAGTAAAGGCGCTGCATCCCTATATAGCAGGGGTGGGCAACTATCGATTGCGATCCACCCATCGAACACAGGCAGGTGACAGGTAGATCGTGCCCCTTGGTTGATGACCCCAAAACCTGGAGAGGAGAAGCAGCGGGGGAGGAATTTAGTGTTACCAATGGTCTGTATTTTCCTTATCTGCAGCAGCTGAATGCCCGCTTCCCCTCCTCTCCCTCCTACTGACATTTAGCTGCTACAGGGAAGAAAATACAGCCGATCAATTCCACTAAATTCCATCCCTAATCTCCAGGTTCCTCTTTCTTTTGGTGCCCGGACCCCCTGTGTGCGCTGCAGGCTTCCCTCCGTCCCCTCTCCTGCCGGCTGCTGCAGGGGATGTTTCAGGATGGAGAGCAGGGGAATGAGCTGGCCCCTATCATTTCTGAATGCACACAGTGAGTGATTGGTACCAATCACTTACTGTGTCCATTCATAACTATGATTACTATGCTTCAGTTTGTAAATGAACAGGAAACCCCTCAGCACAGAGCACTTCCCATTCATTCACTGTGCAGTGCAGCTGAGGCTGCAGAGAAAGGGACTGGGGGATCTCTGTCATTGGGCTTTTTCTCTGTTTCACAAGTGAGTCAAAAGTGATATTTTACCAAAGCACCCCAGCGGGGCTCCTAAAAATTGAAAAAAAAAAGTATAAAAATAAAAAAATCCTACTGTTCTACTGACACCAACCTCTACCCTACTCACATCATTCAATGCCTTACTGACACCATCCACTGTCCTACTGACACCGTCCACTGCTCTACTGACACCAACCACTGCCCTACTGACACCGTCCACTGCTCTACTGACACCAACCACTGCCCTACTGACACCATCCACTGCCCTACTGACACCAACCACTGTCCTACTGACACCATCCACTGCCCTACTGACAACGTCCTTTGCCCTACTGACACCAACCACTGTCCTACTGACACCATCCACTGCCCTACTGACAATGTCGTCTGCCCTACTGACACCATCCTCTTCCCTACTGACACCAACCGCTGCCCTACTGACACCAACCGCTGTCCTACTGACACCATCCACTGCCCCACTGACAACATCCTCTGCCCTACTGACACCATCCTCTTCCCTACTGACACCAACCGCTGCCCTACTGACACCAACCACTGTCCTACTGACACCATCCACTGCCCCACTGACAACATCCTCTGCCCTACTGACACCATCCTCTTCCCTACTGACACCAACCGCTGCCCTACTGACACCAACCGCTGCCCCACTGACACCATCCACTGTCCTACTGACACCATCCACTGCCCTACTGACACCAACCACTGTCCTACTGACACCATCCACTGCCCTACTGACAACGTCCTCTGCCCGACTGACACCAACCACTGTCCTACTGACACCATCCACTGCCCTACTGACAACGTCCTCTGCCCTACTGACACCATCCTCTTCCCTACTGACACCAACCGCTGCCCTACTGACACCGTCCACTGCCCTACTGACACCGTCCACTGCCCTACTGACACTAACCTCTGTCCTACTGACACCAATCTCTGCCCTACTGACACCGTCCACTGCCCTACTGACACCGTCCACTGCCCTACTTACACCATCCACTGCCTTACTGACACCCCCACTGCTCTACTGACAACAGCCTCTGTCCTACTGACCCCAATTTCTGCTCTAGTGACACCGTCCACTGCCCTACTGACACCAATCTCTGCTCTACAGATACCATCCACTGCCCTACTGACACCAACCGCTGCCCTACTGACACCGTCCACTGCCCTACTGACACTAACCTCTGTCCTACTGACACCAATCTCTGCCCTACTGACACCGTCCACTGCCCTACTTACACCATCCACTGCCTTACTGACACCCCCACTGCTCTACTGACAACAGCCTCTGTCCTACTGACCCCAATTTCTGCTCTAGTGACACTGTCCACTGCCCTACTGACACCAATCTCTGCTCTACAGATACCATCCACTGCCCTACTGACACCGTCCACTGCTCTACTAACACCGTCCACTGCTCTACTGACACCGTCCACTGCTCTACTGACACTGTCCTCTGCCCTACTGACACCATCCTCTTCCCTACTGACACCAACCGCTGCCCTACTGACACCGTCCACTGCTCTACTGACACCATCCACTGATCTACAAACACCAATCTCTGACCTACTGACACCATCCACTGCTCTATTGACACTGTCCTCTGCTCTGAATGACACCATCTACTGCTCTACTGACTGACATCGCCCACTGCCCTACTTACACCATCCACTGCCTAACTGACACCCCCACTGCCCTACTGACAACAACCTCTGTCCTACTGAACCTAATTTCTGCTCTAGTAACACCGTCCACTGCCCTACTGACACCAATCTCTGCTCTACAGATACTGTCCACTGCCCTACTGACACTGTCCACTGTTCTACCGACAAAGTCCACTGCCCTACTGACTCCGTCCACTTTAAAGCTAGGCTAGCTAAGTTTATATTTTTACAGTGACATTTATTTTATTATATTTCTCCAAGTTTTCATTTCTATATAGTTAGGCCTTTCTGGTTCTAAAAAAAAAAAAAAAATGGCACCAAACCCCAGTGATCTTCGATCTCTTTCACGTTGTTTAGGAAGATCTCCACCTGTCAATGGTTGCCCATCCCCCACTATACAGTAACATAGGCTGCCTGCACGCAGCTCCAGGCAGCTGTAGTCACATAAACTCCTCCACGCTGTACGGACCTCAGCACCCATGTGAATGAGCCCTAAAATTAATATCGCAAGAAAATGCGCGTATTATGCATTCTTGTACATTCGTAAACACCTGTACCTATCTCTATTCTTGAATAAGAGTGCAACGATGAACCAAGGTTGCGCATAGGCACATGTAAGCTGCAAGCGCTTAATCCGTGACTTCACTAAAATGAAAGGGTTAAACTAGCGCTGTTTTTGTCATGGAGGAAATTCAATAAACCTTTTTCCAATTTCATACCCCTCCTCCTCCTCTTCTCCTGCCCGGGGACCCTCATTAATTACCCCCAGCCCATAACCCCGGACCGCTCATTCCTTCTTCTGTGCCGCTGAGGAATACCGAGCGCAAGGGACGCCCTGGCGAGAACCGTTTTCTGCCGCCGCTGTGAGCCGCCTCAATTACCGTCTTCCATTTGCATGTGTCTGATTATTACGCTGAAAGGTAGAAAACAGAGCGGCGGTACACCGCTGGGGAGCGAGGTGTGAGATTAAATACGCCATGTCTGAGATCTCCGATGGGCAATTGTTAGACTCAACCCCCCCTCCCCCCTGGAGGGGATTAGATACAGGGGAGGGGGGGTATTTTATTCCAAGTGTTAACACATTATCACCAGCTCTCCCGGGAAATCACAGCTCAATTACATGCCATTAGCTGGAGGTCAGAGGTCCTCACGAAGCTGCCCGTCGTCTCCGGATTGGATTAGTAACCGGGAGTTTAGGGAGCGATCTGCACCGATAGAAGGGAACTCGGCTTCATATGGAGAGAGTAGAAGTTTGATGAGAAGTGACCTGACGCGGATGGAGAAAAGTTTCCATATCATGAAGGAAAGTATAGACGGGGGTCTCACCGGACAAGGCATATACAGTGGGGAAAATAATTATTTGACCCCCCTGCAGATTTTATAAGTTTGCCCACTTACAAAGAAATGAAGTGTCTATAATTTTTATCATAGGTGAATTTTAAATGATAGAGACAGAATAACCAAAAATCCAGAAAAAAAACACATGATACAAATGTTATAAATTGAGTTGCAGTTCAGTGAGTAAAATAAGTATTTGATCCCCAAGCAAAACATTACTTTAGCGGGGTTCCGGCCTCAAAATCGATAAAATCGATTTTAGGCCATCCGCTTGCTAAGGGGAACCTGAAAAAGAAATGGATAATGGCGATTTTTTTTTTTTTTTGGTCACTTACCTTATTATAGAAGAAAATATACTCCCCTTCCTTCCACTTCCTCCCTCGGCGGCCGCGGCCCGTGCCATCTCTTCCGGTTTGCAAAGACTCCTGGGAGCTGAACGCCATCAGTCCCAGGAATCAATGCGCCTGCACCGGCCCCGCTCGTCACTTCCGGTGCAGGTGCGGTATTCACTGCTAAACAGCTTCTGGGCATGCAAGTGACGAGCGGTGCCGGTGCAGTGCATTGTGGGACTCTGACGTCACGAAGAGGGACGCTGTGGCTTCAGCTGCCCACACCTGAGAAGGCAGCGCTGGAGAAGAAATTTTCAAGGTAAGTATTTCTTCTTACAGGTAAGTGCGACCCGGGACAGTTCAGAGGCTATCCATTGTGGAATGTACTAGCCCTGACTGTCCCCGGGGTATTTTTAGCTACAATTGACCCCCGAGGCCGGAACTCCGCTTTAGTAGTTGGTGGAGAAACCCTTGTTGGCAAGCACAGAGGTCAGACGTTTCTTGTAGTTGGTGACCAGGTTTGCACACATCTCAGGAGGGATTTTGGTCCACTCTTCTTTACAGATCTTCTCTAAATCTTTAAGGTTTATTCACTGTCTCTTGGCAACTCGAAGTTTCAGCTCCCTCCGTAAATTTTCTATAGGATTAAGGTCTGGAGACTGGCTAGGCCACTTCATGACCTTAATGTGCTCCTTGAGCCACTCCTTTGTCACCTTGGTGGTATGTTTTGGGTCATTGTCATGTTGGAAGACCCATCCATGACCCATCTTCATTGTTCTGGCTGAGGGAAGAAGGTTTTCATTCAAGGTTTTTACAATACATGGCCGTACATTGGCCCCTGAATGCGGCAAAGTCACCTGTACAGGCAGAGAAACAGCCCCAAAGCATCATGTTTCCACCTCCATGCTTGACTGTAGGGATGGTGTCCTTACGGTCATAGTAAGCATTTTTCTTCCTCCAAACACGGCGAGTTGTGTTAGTGCCAAAGAGCTCAATTTTGGTCTCATCAGACCACAGCACCTTCTCCCAATACTTATTTGGATCATTTAGATGTTCATTGGCAAACTTTAGAAGGGCCTGTACATTTGCCTTCATGAGGAGGGGGACCTTGCGGACACTGCAGGACTTGTGTTACCAATGGTTTGTTTGGTGACTGTGGTCCCAACCGCCTTGAGTTCATTTACAAGTTCCTCCTGTGTAGTTCTGGGTTGATCCCTCACTTTTCTCATGATCCTCCTTACCCCATGAGGCGAAATCTTGCATGGAGCTCCAGGATGAGGGCGATTGATGGTTATTTTGTGTTTCTTCCACTGGCGAATAATCCCTCAAACAGTTGTCTCCTTCTCACCAAGCTTCTTGCTGATGGTCTTGTAGCCCATTCCAGCCTTGTGCAGGTCTACTATCTTGTCCCTGATGTCCTGTGACAGCTCTTTGGTCTTGCCCATAATGGTGAGGTTTGAATGGAAGAAAGAGATTCTGTGGACAGGTGACTTTTATACATATAACGAGTTGTCGTTAGGAGAACCTTCTTAGGCTCCTTTCACACACTCCGTCCGTTGGACGGAGTCCGTTTTTCTCAGCGGGGGATTGAGCCGCCGATCCCCCGGTGAGCAGCAGGAGGACAGCTGTGTCTCCGCGCTGTGTACGGAGACACAGCTGACAGTTCCCCATGCATCTCTATGGGGGAAATCAGATGTCAACGGACCGTCAGTCCGTTCTCACCCGATCCCAATCCGATCCGATCCGCTGGACGGATGGAAAATAGGGTTTCCATCCGTCCAGATTTGACGGATCGGATCGGGTCGGATGTCAGCGGTCATGTCTCCGCTGACATCCGATGCCCCATAGGAATGCATGGGGGGACCGTTCAGATCCGCCAAAAAAACGGACAGGCGGATCTGAACGGTCCGCCTGTGTGAAAGGGGCCTAACATTGACAGGACTGATCTGAGTACCACATGAGCACATACTGTAGCCAGTCTGTGGGAGCCAGAATTATTGTTGGTTGGTAGGGGATCAAATACTTATTTTACTCACTGAACTCCAACTCAATTTATAACATTTGTATTATGTGTTTTTTCAAGATTCTCTGTCTCTATCATTTAAAATACATGATGATAAAAATTATAGACCCTTCATTTGTTCGTAAAACCCGCAAAATCTGCAGGGGATCAAATAATTATTTTCCCCACTATATCTATCCATAAATTTTTTATTTAGGCCCCATTCACACCTAGCATTTTGTAAACACGTTTTTTATTTTTTTGCACTTTTTCTTTGCGTTTTTGTGAAATCCGGACACATGGAAACCCTATTTTCCATCCGTCTGGAGGATCGGATCAGATGGAGTCAGATGAGAACAGACAGGCGGTCCGTTCTCATCCAATCCCCCTATAGGGGACAGCGGGGATCTGACAGCTCTGTCTCTGCACACAGAGCGGAGACGGAGCCCTCATCCGCCTACTCAGTGGGGATCGGCGGATCGATCCCCCGCTGAGCAGAACGGACTTCGTCGGGCGATGCGAAAGTGGCCATACACTTTAAGATTCCAGCTCCTGGACCCGAAGCCCATTGAAGAATCGGCTCTGGTGAGGACAGCGCTGGATTCCTGGACAGGTAAGTGTCCTTATATTAAAATACAGTATTTGTAGCTGCTGACTTGTCATTTTTTTGGGGGGAAAATTGGAGTTTCTCTTTAAAGGGGAGGGAGGGGGGGGGCGCCTATAAACACGGCTTAACTGCGCATTTTTAAGGCCCCCAACGGCAAGCCTAAACAAACGCTTAGTGCTACATTAAGGCAGCCAGGGTTAGAACCTCTGCTGGGTTTTTATTGCTGTGCAGATAATCTACAAGAATTGTATCTCTTTATTGTGTCCATTTACAAACATTCTTTGGGGATTTGCGTTTCCTGAACGTTATTCACTTTGCTGACACAGAAATGACATTGGTGGCAGAAAAAAAAAGGTGCTGTGCTGACAATGCGGCTTTATTTAGATCGCAGCGTGTTTATCTTCGCAGGAAAAGTACGAAGCGCTGACAACTACACGCGCTGGAAAATACGCAGCCAGAGCCGTGGGTGTGCTTACATATTCACAAGGTAAAGGTGAGACCGCTAGCAAAAACCTGCAGATTCTTCCATCCAATGCTGCCTTCACCTCCGAAGACTGATTTAAAGGAGACATAGACACTTTCTTTAGGATCTTTGTATAGGATTGGAAATCTATTAGTAATTAAACCCTGCTAGCGTGCCCATGCTATGCCCCGCCCATAGGCAAATAAGCCCCACCTCTTCTGCATATGGTGTCTGTAAAGAGGATAAGTTGTAAATAAGTTTAGTCTTGCTTGCAATTTTGTCCTGACAGCTCGGGTACACTGCTATGCTGATTGAGGTTAATACTCTGCTCCCTCCTGTCGGCAAGCAGCCAGTGCTAAGCTGGATACACACTATACAATTTTCTTTAGATTTTTTCCTTTAGACTTACCAAAACCATATAATATGAGGTCAGACCTAAACACTTTTAGTTTGTAGGCAATCAGGCAGGCCCTTGCACTACATAGTTGAAGGTAAAGCCCCGTACACACGTACCGATTGTCGGCCGTAAAGATTCGGCCGACGACCGATCGGCCGATTTTAGGCTTGTTAGTATGATGCTTCCGACAGCCGACAGCGCATTTTCCGCCGAACAGAATCTGTCGTGCAGGCATTAAAATTTTTGTTGGCCAACACCAGAACGGCCGATTGTTCGCCAGTCAGTACAGATTTCGGCCGACAGACAGCAGATTTGCAAGACTGGGCATGCTCAGAAAAGAAAAAAGACAAGGAAAGTGAACCATCACATGACATCACTTCTGCAGTCGGCTGTTGTTGGCCGACAAAATTCGTGTGCAGTCTTTTGCACTTTTCAACAGACAAGACAGCCCTCAGACAAAAGACGGCCGATCGTTCGGCCGACGATCGGTACGTGTGTACGGGGCTTTAATCTAAAGAAAATCTAACAAAAGTTGTATAGTGTGTATCCAGCTTTAGACGAACAGAGCTGTTCAATGCAGAAGAGTCTGAATGGCTCACAGTGCTGGTCCTCCCCACCTAACATGCAGACAGATCCAGATACTTATACCAGGTGTACCTAAAAATGCATTGCATAGTATGGTTAACCTCTTCAATACCGGGCACTTTCACCCCCTTCCAGCCCAGGCCAATTTTCAGCTTTCAGCGCTGTCGCATTTTGAATGACAATTGCACGGTCATGCAACAGTGTACCTATATGAAATTTCTATCATTTTTTTGAGACATATAGAGCTTATTTCTTGCTAAACAAATGAAAAAAGTCAGAACATTAAAAAAAAAAAAACAAAAAACATTTTTCTCAGTTTCTTTTATACAATTTTGTAAATAAGTAATTTTTCTTCTTCACTAATGTGCACCGATGAGGCTACACTAATGGGCAATGATGAGGCTGCACTGATGGGCACTGATGAGACTGTACTAATGGGCACTGATGAGACTGCACTAGTGGGCAGTGATGAGGCTGCACTGGTGGGCACTGGTAAGGCTGCACTGATGGGCACTGGGGAGGCTGCACTGATGGGCACTGATGAGACTGCACTAGTCGGCCCTGATGAGGCTGCACTGGTGGGCACTGGTGAGGCTGCACTGATGGCACTTATGAGGCTGCACTGATGGGCACTGGTGAAACTGCACTGATGGGCACTGATGAGGCTGCTATGATGGGCACTGATGAGACTACAATAATGGGCACTGGTGAGGCTGTGCTGATGGGTACTGATGAGACCGCACTGATGGGCACTGGTGAGGCTGCTATGAAGGGCACTGATAAAGCTGCACTGATGGGCACTGGTGAGGATGCTATGATGGGCACTGATAAAGCTGCACTGAAGGGCACTGGTGAGGCTGCACCGATGTGCACTGATAAAGCTGCATTGATAGGCACTAGTGAGGCTGCACTGATGAGACTGCATTGATAGGCACTGATGAGGCTTCACTGGTGAGGCTGCACTGATGGGCACTTGTGAGGCTACACTGATGGGCACTGTTGAGGCTGCACTGATGAGACTGCATTGATGAGGCTGCACTGATGGGCACTGGTGAGGTGGCACTAATGGGCACTGGTGAGGCTGCACTGAGGAGGCTGGACTGATGGGTACTAATGAGGTGGCACTGATAGGTGACACTGATGGACACTGATAGGTGGCACTGATGGGCACTGGTGAGGCTGCACTGATGTGCACTGATGAGGCTGCATTGATAGGCACTGGTGAGGCTGCACTGATGAGACTGCATTGATAGGCACTGATGAGGCTTCACTGGTGAGGCTGCACTGGTGGGCATTGATGAGGCTGCACTGATGGGCACTTGTGAGGCTATACTGATGGGCACTGTTGAGGCTGCACTAATGAGACTGCATTGATGGGGCTGCACTAATGGCACTGGTGAGGCTGCACTGATGAGGCTGGACTGATGGGTACTGATGAGGCGACACTGATGGACACTGATAAGCTGCACTGATGGGCACTGATTGGAACTGTTTGGGCTGCACTGATAATCAAGCTACTGGTTGCTATACAGCATTGCATTTTACAGAGAATTCCAGTGCTGCAATTTGAAAACAAAAGGTAATTTTTAATAACATTCAATTAAATTAAATTCATATATGACTTGTGTTGCAATTTTATATGCTAAATTAATTAGTATTATTTGCTATTTGGCGACTGGCTTGGAATAGAATTTGTTTGGTCACCGAAAACCCCAAAAACAAATGATGGACCTATGTGGATGGCTGGGGCTGGGACTGATGGAAGGAAGTACACCTGACCACTGATTGCCAAGTGTCTGCCCAATGGTGGTCCCCACCGTCCAACAAGCCAGTGCTGATGTGCCCAATAACCCATAGCAGGAAGAATTTCCGCACTTTGCGTTTGGCCGCTGCTCTCTGTTTTACCAAACATTTGGAATGCAAAAAAATTGACTTAATTTCACTGCAACATCAATTTATTTTATATTACCTTCAGAAGCTGTCCACCTGCCGTGCCGAGGAAGGCCACCGTGTAGCCGCCAACGTTGGCCACTGCCACCGAGGTCAGTCCAGGAGCCTTGAAGAGCGGGGTGGCAGACAGAGGCCGATTGATGGTTAGCGGGTGCTGGAGATGCGCGGCCCCACAATCCAACTGTTCTTCCTGCAGCTGAGAAGAATGGAGAGCAGTGTAAGCGGAGGGATGCGGTCACAGGGCCCAGGGCATTCAACCACACAACATGTCCTTTCTTACAACACTGACATCCTCATCTCCCTCCATTTAATGGAGCCAAAATCTACCACCGCCGCTTCCCTGTACGTGACGGCCGGACGCAGGGGCGAGTCAGTGGAGACACATCTGACACCATTAAAGGGGAACTCCGGCCTGTGGCTACATTCAGAAAACACCATCAGAGCTATAAAATGACGCACCAGCAATATTTTTTTTTACCCTTTACTTATTGTTCTTATCACACATTTTGTAATTCTTCTTACTTTTTGTCCCAGTGACCATCACCATCGGGGCAGAAGGTGAGGGGGGGGTGCAATTGGGCTCAGGGGTCCAGCTGGCCACACACTAGTACTGTAGATTTTGCATTTTAGGTTTGTAGGAATATTCAAAAGAAAATTCTTAGCACACCTGATGACCTGACAAATGTTATTTGAGTGCCGGTTCACACTTGTGCGATGCGGGAGCGCTGCGAATATGCGATATGCAGGGGGTGTCAATTAAAAGTTAATGACACCCCCAGTTGCGATCGCATATCGCAGTGCGATCTGCAAGTTCGCACAGAATCGGATCGCACAAGTGTGAACCACTGTGCGATCCGATTCTGATGCGGCTCAAAAAAAGCCTCATGTGCGAGTTTGCTGCGGATGCGCTGCGAATTCAGCCATACAAAGTGTATGGCTGAACTCACATCCGCACATGAGATCGCATGTAAAGAAGGAGCAGTGCGCTCCGAATTCAAGCGATCTCGCAAACCGCACAAGTGTGAACCGGCACTCAAAGTACTTTAAAATTTTGTTTGGTCTTCTCTAAAAAAAAAAAAAAATGAAGGCGGAGTTTCCGTGTAAGAACTGCAAATGTATTAAAAGGACAGTAAATGAAAATGGAGAATTTAGCGCTGCACAGTTTGTAAATTATTATTACACGAAAATTTAATAAAAGATTCTTTTTAGGTAACATTCATTTTGTTAAGATTTATGGGTAAATCTGAAACCTTTTCAGGAAAAGTTAGAACTGAAGTTTAAGACTGCGGTGACACGACTTGGAGGGGCGACCTGTGCACCGCGACCTCGGCTTCATATAATTGAAGTCAATGCAAGTCGCCTCCAGGTCGCCCCAAAGTAGTACAGGACCCTTTTTCTAAGTCGGAGCTACTTGTGTCGCTCCTATTAGAATGGATCCTGTACTATTCAATGGCGAGCGACCCACCGCGACAAGTCGCGCTAGTGTGAATGGGGACTAAAGCGTAACTCCACTTTTATTGGGGGGAAAATCATTCACCTCTGGGAGATCTTTGTACATTGCAAGGATTATAACAAACT